>NC_061508.1:87577279-87753477 GCF_022539505.1 Lolium rigidum
TGTAGAATTTACGAAACCAAAAACAACAGAAAACAGGAACTGGCGCTTCGGCATCTTGTTAATAGGTTAGTCCCGAAAAATACATAAAAATGATATAAAGTGTATATAAAACATGTAGCAATTGGTATAATATAAGAATGGAACATCAGAAATTATAGATACGTTGGAGACGTATCACACCGCATGAAGTATCTTAATTACACCCACATCAATTGATCAAGGCTTTCAACACACTTACTATCTATTCATTGTCTTTCAAGAATATTCATCAAGGATCTTTTGATAGTTTCCAAACAAGAGTCATGAATGACCATTTTAACAAAATTTGCAACACTCCAGGGGATAGTAGTACAAACGGGTATCTAACTACCAGTGCATTCAACTCATAGCGGAAATTGGGATTTATACCTCAAATCGTTCATAAGCCATAGGAGTTGCTAGCGTCCCCGGAGTGTGCAACACAGTTTGTAGACAAGCTTAAAGCATTATTATACTTCGATTCACAACATTACACCTTGACATGCGTCTCAGCTACCACTAGGTTTCAATTCTATCAGACAACTCCTATCAAGAGTGCTATCAAGTCTATCCCAAGATCTATGGAGTTAAGTATCTTCAAACTTAAACTCTTAAGACAATCAGTCATCATACAAGTCATAATTGTAGACTTTTTCTTGTTGTGCTTGTTTGGCAGTATTATTTCCAAGAAAAGACGTAGTTAACTAAATGAACTAGAGTAAGAGCGCTCACAATTAATTGAACATACAAATAAAAAATCTACTCCAATTGCTTCAAATCACTCTCACTAACACCATATCTTAACAAGTCTATTGACTAGCATAAACAATTTCAAACTTCTAAAGTGGGATACAGAGGACATACCTATTGTAGGTGACTTCATATTTCTCTTCCTTATGATGTGTTCCTTCAAAACTCTTGGTAAATTTCTCTCGTTAATAATATCAAAGCAAAGAGGCAATTGCAAATCAGCTCTCTCAAGAACAATGATAAAAGGATTTTTTTTGTATTTTTGTGAATTGAGATTGAGAGGGAAAAAGAAAAATATTAGCAACAAAGTAAGGAACTAAAAATAAACAAATAAAAAGGAAAACGAACTAAAAATGGAAAACCAATAAAAAACAAAGTGTTGGAACATACCAACACAAGTGTTTTAAAACTCTTTCAAAGGGCTGAAGTGCAAATTTATTAACAACAAATAAAAATTCTTGAGAAACACATCCCCAAGCATAGGCTTTTGCAAGCCCTTTTATTGAGCTCATTGTGGTGGAGGATAATTCCCAAAGTTCTATTGGCCACTCCAATGAGTGAACTGGGAGTTGAGACCGGTGGTGGTGTCTCGAAGGTTGATGTCGAGGTTGCTCAGGTTCTCAATGCTTCCTTCGAGCGCGTACATGTCCTGATAGGTGGTGAAGTCGTTGAGTGGCTGCTGCTCCTGTTCTGGTCCTGCATGTTCTTGTTCAACTTCCTCTTCTCCTTCAGGTTCATTTTATTGTTGTGGTAGATTTGCCTCAACCTACGCATCATAATGCAAACGCCTATCCCCGAGAGAGAATAGACCATTAGGCAGAGGGGCGGCGATCAAGTGATCAACTCTAGGTATGTTGAAGTAAAATCTACCATCTATTTTTCTAATCATACCACATGCATTCAGAGTAGTAAAACCATAACGGCGAGGGCCTTCAATGCTCCTAAATTACTTACATTGATGTTAAGTCCTCTTGCCAAGATGTTGATGACTACTCCTCCACATATGGGGCCCCGAGCTTCAAGTGCTTGGTGGTTCAGGTAGAGGATGAGAAGGGCGCCCAAGTTTGGATGGATGTTGCCGTCTGGGAAGACAACCTTTGCGAGGATCATCATGTCCTCTTCATTGAGTCTTATGAAATCACCACATGCCTGCAAGGTGTTAGCAATAGCATAGTACAAATAGCAAATAGCACGACACTCAATACAATTCCCCTAGGGGAGTGTGCTAGATACGCTCATCCTATTAAAATATCTGCTATGAGATGGATTTAGAGTAAAGCATGCATAGTGTTTGGCGGTGGTGCTATTCTCAAAGCCAAAGTAGTTGCACCACTCATCTAGAGTCAGCTCATACTCACGGTTCATCAAACGAAATGATATCCAGTCGACCTCGGGTTGATTTTCCTCAGACTTGTGGTATTGTCCCACAGTATGCTCCGGAGTGCTTGAGGAACTCGAGTGTCAAGCGGAGATAGGTGGCGGCCTCCTGAAAAACAAAGTCAAGCAAACCAGTATTGAAATCATGGTGCAGGCCTAGTTGGTTCAGAATATGGGGGCATGCCCATTTTTTTGACTTGATCTCGTGTTCCTTGAAACGGTTGAAATGGTTGAGATGAGATCGGTCATCGAAATTAATACCGTGCGAAGCGGGGGTGTCCTCGACCGGTAGTGCGGCCTGTGTAGCTACAGCGCGCGAGCGGCTCTTTGTGTTCATCTAAAAAGTAATTAGGAGTTAAGTATCTTAAGCACAAATTAAAAACTTTAACAAATAAATCTGATCCGATAGAAATAGACATATGATCATCCTCTATACATCTTATAAAAGAATTTCCTCTAATTTCAAAGTCTAGCATGCTCATTAGGGTGATGAAGTTCATAATATAACCTAAGTCTAGATTGATAATGACAAAAACTAGAGCATGGATTCACGGATAAAAAGTTGGAGATCAGAGGAGAAATGTACCATATTTTGATGGAGTGCGAGGCGAATAAATTTGTAGATCCAAATGAGTGGGTTTTGAGTTTGGAGGAGGAAGAGAGAGAGAGAGGATATGTAATTTTGATTAGGTTTACCTCTTCCCTGCCTCTATTAGTCGTTTCTGACGCGCGGTGGGCGCATCCCGCTCGTACCAGGTGCAGCTGCCTTTGGTTAAGGCGGTCGACTCGGTACGGTCGTATCCCCCCGTACCGATGGTCGCGAAAGTTATTGGTTCCTTACCGAAAATTTAGTGTTTCGTCATCTAAGTGGTACAGTCGGGCAATACGGTCTGCTCTTCCCGTACCGATGATCGCGAAAGTTACTGGTTTTCTTCGACAAAACTTCCAATTTTCTTCATCGGGATGAAGATGTGGTACGGGTGCGTGTTAAGGGTGGATCCCACCGTACCGTTGGTCGCTAAAGTTACTGGAACCTGCGAAACTTATTTTTTGTGTGCATTCCTTCACATGCCCTTATACAACATCATTACCTCAAAAATAACTAAGGAAACATAGTATTATATATAATTTGAAGAATGCTCAACTGTTAGTGTAAAATCGAAAGGAATTGTTATTTATTTCTTCTCCTCGTTTCAAATAATCTCATGAACATTCTTTATTAAAAATAAATAACAAAGAAAATATTAAACTACACAAAAACTAGATAGAAAAAATTATTAAACATGGGTTACCTCCCATAAAACACTTCTAGTTAAGATCAATTAGATTGACCAAAATAGTGATCACATAGTAGTATGGGACTTGGGACACGCACGCCGCGCCGCTTACCTACTCGTCGTCAATGATTCTTCTTACATTCCGCCGGCAATGAAAAAATGCTTCTTACATTCTCCTCAGTAATTGCTCTGCGTACCCTTTGCCCGAATTTACTCCATGCTCGTACTACGAGTTGGCAGCCCGCGATGGATCGAAATTACTCGTGCACAGTTCGTTGCCGTGGGCGGGCGGGCATGCATGCACGGAGTCAGAACTCGCTGCACCATCTTTTTGTATCCACAGAAATACTCCTACTGTCAAATCACCAAGTTTAATGCAAATTTACTCACTGCGTACGTACGTAATCCCGTAAGCGCAACATCGTAGAGTAGGGTGTACGGTACATCGAGTGTACGCGTATAGGAGCACTAATGCACCATCAGACATCCAGCGGTGCCCTATGGATCCTAGCGTAAAATCTTGATCCATGGAGGGCGGGACGGGGCCAGGGTAGAGCATGTAGCAGGCCATGCATGGCGTACGGCTAAAGAGAGCCCGTTGCACAGAAATCTCTGGCCACAGTCCAGCGGCATCCGATGCCACGGCGAGCTCCGTGGGGTGGAGATGAGCGGCGAGTTGGACGTTTTCCGTTACGGCCGGGCAGGGTTGGTGACGGGACAGCGCGCGAGCTTTTAGGGTATCGTCGACCAAATCTAACAGGTAAAGATGAAATTTACCTTTGCACCTAGGATCGAGCAGGCCATAACTACGCTCGTACTACGTACATTGTCTCCGTATGTACCACATTTTACATTTAGTTGCAACTCCACGAGATATATAGTGCTGCAGCGGCCGCTAGTCCATAACTATGCTTCGGCTACACCCACCTTTGGCCCTGCACGCGGTCCTCTGGGTCGTATAGTACCTATTGTCTCCTCTGTCCTTGGAGTTCAATACACACGATTGACCCATCGCCAATGATCGTAATACTAGCAAGAAAACAGGGAAGCTGTATGCCAAATTACGAGACCATCATCACGGTTCTTTTGCACACTTTGGCTCTCCGCCGGGGCCCTGCGCCATGGCACGCACAGACCCACTTACGAGGTAACGATGCCACGGCGATCGATCGACGTGCCAGCGTGGTGGCGCCGCGCTGGATCCGGAACAGTCTTGCCAGCGAGACGGCCGTGGCGCGCGCGCGTCTTTCTGGTGGTAAATCAGGGCGTTTCATTTTCGGATGCAGCAGTCCCTCGTATTTTTCTTGGCGTGCTGTAGCGCGTCAAAACGGCATCACGCGCCAGGCGAAGACCTAGACGCACAGCACTGCATGTGCTGTGTCGACCAAGGGAAACCTGGTCGCTAGCGACCGAGCGAGCCCGCCTCTGTGCCATCTGTCTCTTCTTAATCTCAGTGTGCACGAGACTCGCTGGCAATGGCAGGTAGTGGCGCCGGTGATGGGAGGTTGAAGCCTTGAAGGGGGGAACACTGTACGTACGTATGGGCTGTGTGGGTGTGTATGTGCAGCATATGCTGACACTGTGAGCAACATAGCGGTAGCGAGAGCAGCTTGAGCTTCGGTGACTTTGTCAGGGTGACTTTGCCCTGACTTTGAGCGACTGACATGTGGCCCCTTCATTATTTAGGTCCCACTTGACCCCACTTGTAAGTGACTCAAAGTCACTGACTTTGGGAGGTGGCAAAGTCACCGAAGCACTGTCCAGCTACGCTATGTATAGGAGAATCTCGTCCAGTACAGAGCCCTCTGTCTGTGTAGTGTAGCCTGTACGCCGCGCCGCGGAGGTATTCTATCCCATATATGAGGACGCCATCGAGTGCACTAATCAAAGCACCTCGAACAACGAGCCATGGCAATGGCAATGGCAGTGCCCAGCCAGACATTGATCCTGCTCCCAATTCATGTCGCTCGCTAGCTCCGTCCGTGACGATGTGAAAAGGGCGAGAGGGAGCCGGTCGTCAACCGCCGGTGCGTGAAATGACACCTGATCCGTCCGTCCCGCCGGTCGCCGCTTTCATCAAAGCCGATGGTGCCGGGATATTTTCTCCTTTCAAGCCGGCCCCTCTAATGGCGTTTCCGTCGCACACAGTCGCGCTGCTCCTCATGCCTTTGTACGTACTACTGTAGTACGTTCCGGGTGTGCCCGGTTATTTGTGTTTGCAGCCGGGCCGAAATGAAAGGACTCCAGCGGTCTATGCGTTTTGGCCGAGAATCGTTTCTACGGAGAGGAAGCGGAGGGAGCAGTGTTTTTCTTGTTTCTACGTGTTTGTCGTTGGTACCCCGGACTGGCTAGCTAGGCGGTCGAATGCGGTGTCAGTAAAAGGCTGGGCTTGCTTCTATGGGGTGTCTAGAGTACGGTAAGGATGAGCATTTCTTAGTTGATCCACCTCGATCCGTCTAATCAATCGTCTGTGTCTTATGGCATCTCCAGCCGGCGCGATGCATTTCAGACGTCCAAAAGTGGTCGTAAGCGTCCGTTTGCGTCGCTTTGCGGATTTATATTTTGTCCGCGAGTCCGTTTGCGTCTGGGTGTGCTCCCACCGGGCCGACCCACTTTTTAAATTGCGACATAGTTTAAAACTTTTAAAGTAGTACATATAAATGCATAAAAACTATACAAAGTAGATCTATAGGCCTAGACTACTAGCTTCCTGACGGGCTGGCACCGTCGTTGTGTTGCTCCGTCGCCAGCTTCTCTGCCGCCTCCCGCGCGGCCGCTACGGCAGCGGCGGCTAGGGTTTAGTGGGGAGGAGATGAGATGCTCGTGCCCATGTTTATATAGGTCGGAGGCAGGGCGACGGCCGCGCCACGCGTGGCATCGCCATTACTACGTGCGCAGAGGTAGGCGACGGCCGCGCGCCACGCGAGGCATCGACATTTACGCGGCCGCAGACTGCCGAAGCGACGCCTCGGTGGCAGTACTGGCGGAGAAGACGCATCGACGCAGGGTCTCTACCAGGCGGGCCCGACGAAACGTCCGCCAGATGCGAGCGGACACTTTCGGCGTCCGCGGAGACGCATCCCAGGCGCATATTTGGGCCAGGTTTGCGTCTCCGCGGACGCCCCTGCGTCGCACCGCTGGAGGTGGTGCCAGACGCATTTCCTATCACGGCGGACGAAAACGGTGGCTGAGCTACCGTTTGCGTCGCGCCGCTGGAGATGCCCTTAGGCTTGTTAGAGCATCTCGACCTGCAGCCGGTCCGATAGCCTTTTAGGGGCCAGGAGCGAAAATAGGCTTGTACCGGTGCGCCTTAAACGCTAGTTTTCGAGCCCAATAAAATCACCGGCGCGGACTTCTCGCTTTTCCCCACGTGCCTTCAATGCGCGTCCGCCGCCTCCCTTAAAACCCCACCGGCGCGCACTTCTCGCTTTTCCCCGCCGTCCAACCCTAGCCGCCGCCGTCCAACCTCCGCGCGAACCTCCCACGCACCCCGCCAACGAGCACAGAACGACCAGGCCGGCGGCAGCGGCGGCGGCGTGCTCCGCTCGCTGCAGCTTAGCCTCGACGAGGCCGACGTACTATACAGCTACCGCATCCCCGTGCCAGTACAGTACAAGTTGCCGCACGACTGGCACGTCTCCAATGGCGGCTTTGTCGTGCCGCCACCGCCACCGCCAGGAGCATAGACACGGGCCTTCGCTAGGGAACGGTGAAGCCAGATGACGTCGGAGGAGAGGAGCCTGCCGGACAACGCCCTCAACAGCCCGGCCTGGGCACGACGTTTCGAAGACGAGCGCCGTCGAGCTCGCGCAAACGGACAACCGCTCGGGCGGCCACTTCAACAACGTCGGCCGCCATACCTGGTGGTACAGCTGCGACATCGACGACACGCTCCGCCAGTACGGCTTCCGTCCGCGCATCCGCGGGCAACGAGAGCCAGTGTACTTCCCGCAGGCGGTGGGCATGGCGTCGGCGCAGACCCTGCAGAGGGCGGCGGAAAGGACCGCGACGTCCGGAAGCTCGCGCACCGGATCATCGTCTGCCGTCGCGCGCACGCGCTCGGTCGCGCCCGCGCCTCCTTCCGGAGGCGTCGTCATCCGCGACGAGGCGACGTGCGCGTCCTCTGCTCCGGCCCGTCGGACGACAGGGTTGGGCCAACGCTCCCGCGTCAAGGAGGAGGACGCCGCGGCCTCACCACCACTTCCGCCGGCGAAGAAGCAATGGTGGGAGAAGGAGGCCGAGGCGCAGGCGGCCCTCCGTGGCGACGACGACGAGGAAGAGCTCCCCGGCAAGAACTTCATCCTCGGCCGCTCCGTCGATGAAGACTACCGGCATATCGCGATCAACCCGCGGCAGGCGGTGGTGTGGTCCGCCAGGGACCACGACGCCAACTACGTCGACCTCGCCAGACCATTCGAGCTGCCGGCGCCAACGGAGGAGAAGGCCGACGAGGCCGACAGCTGGTCCTTCGGGTCATCCAGCGCCAACGGCGACGGCCTGGACTTCAGCGCCTTCGACTCGGTGCCGGTAGATGTTTTTTTAGTTTTAATTTGCGTTAAATTTATAAAAATTTCGTTCGAACTTCGTATGAATATCGTTTTCATAATTTGAATTTGACTTTCTAAATCTATCGGGCCGCCGGTTTGGAGGCGCCGGTGTGGGAGCGGCATCCCCAAATAGAGGATGCTCCGTCGGCGCCCCTGCCGGCTCCTATTTGGGGGGCCACCGGTGGACATGCTCTTAGAGCATCTCCACCGGCGCGCTCCAAATAGTTGCCGGCAGGGGCGCTGGTACAGTTGTATGGGGCGCTGGCACAACATCCTCCATTAGGGGGAGATGCTCCACACTGGCGTCCCCCATATGACGTCCCCGATAGATGATTTGAATTAAAAACTCAAACAAAAGCATAGAGATTCGAATAAGTTTTTCGAATTTAAAGTTTCGGCCAACACACGGCCACCAAATTCGAATATATTTTCGAATATTAAGTTTGGCCCGACATACGGTCATCGAATCATCGCCTAGTCCAGCTGCAATAAACAACTTCGGCTTCCAGGCCAAATTATCAGATGAACGGGGTCATGGATGGCTCAACCTCGACGACGTCCTCATCGTCGATGAGCCTTGGCGGCAACACCATCGCTGCAACAGGATCCACGGTCGCCGGGGGAGGCATGAACGTCAACGGTGCCGACGGAGACATGAACATCGAGGGTGTCGGGGGAGACGACGACGAAGCTCGCGCCGCCATCACCTATTGGCCAATGCACTCGCGGTACATCTTGTGTCACGCCCACGCCAACGGGTCCATCTTCTCCATGTCGGCCATCAAGATCTTGGATTCTTGAGACATGTTGGCCAACGAAAGATGCGTCGCTTTGTTGGTGGCCTTCATGGCAGTGGCGTCAGCTTCCGTCTTCGCCGCCTCCACCTTCTCCCTCTCAAACTCGATCTTCATGTCTTGCTTGTCTAAGATTGCCTTCCACACGACTGTGGCCCTATCTGTCGCTTCCTTGTTCTCCATTGAGTAGGGGGATATCATCTTCTCGAGGGAGGCGTCCATGGTGGCCAATGCCCGCGCCGCATTCCTCTCGGCCTTGGCCTTCTTGTTGCCAATGGGGCGTCCGGTGGAGGCGTCGAATGGATCGACCGGCCCATCTTCCCCATCCTTGTTGAGAGTGTGGCCGGTGTCATTGATACGTCTCCGACGTATCGATAATTTCTTATGTTCCATGCTACATTATTGATGATATCTACATGTTTTATACACATTATATGTCGTATTTATGCATTTTCCGGCACTAACCTATTAACAAGATGCCGAAGAGCCGGTTGATGTTTTTATCGCTGTTTTTGGTTTCAGAAATCCTACAAAGGAAATATTCTCGGAATTGGACGAAATCAACGCCCGGGGTCCTATTTTGCCACGAAGCTTCCGGAAGACCGAGGGGAAAGGAAGTGGGGCCACGAGGCGCCGCCACAACAGGGCGGCGCGGCCTAGCCCTAGGCCGCGCGGCCACGGTGTGTGGGGCCCTCGTGTGGCCCCCGCGTTGCCCTTCCGCCTACTTAAAGTCTTCGTCGCGAAACCCTGCGTACCGAGAGCCACGATACGGAAAACCTTGCCGAGACGCCGCCGCCGCCAATCCCATCTCGGGGATTACGGAGATCGCCTCCGGCACCCTGCGGAGAGGGGAATCATCTCCCGGGAGGACTCTTCATCGCCATGATCGCCTCCGGAGTGATGAGTGACTAGTTCACCCCTGGACTATGGGTCCATAGCGGTAGCTAGATGGTTGTCTTCTCCTTATGTGCTTCATTGTTGGATCTTGTGAGCTGCCTAACATGATCAAGATCATCTATACGTAATACTATATGTTGTGTTTGTCGGGATCCGATGGATAGAGAATACTATGTTATGTTGATTATCAATCTATTACCTATGTGTTGTTTATGATCTTGCATGCTCTCCGTTATTAGTAGAGGCTACGGCCAAGTTTTTGCTCTTAACTCCAAGAGGGAGTATTTATGCTCGATAGTGGGTTCATGCCTCCATTAAATGCGGGACAGGTGACGAAAGTTCTAAGGTTGTGGATGTGTTGTTGCCACTAGGGATAAAACATTGATGCTATGTCTAAGGATGTAGTTATTGATTACATTACACACCATACTTAATGCAATTGTCTGTTGTTTTGCAACTTAATGCTGGAAGGGGTTCGGATGATAACTCTGAAGGTGGACTTTTTAGGCATAGATGCATGTTGGATAGCGGTCTATGTACTTTGTCGTAATGCCCAATTAAATCTCACAATATTCATCATGTCATGTATGTGCATTGTTATGCCCTCTCTATTTGTCAATTGCCCGACTGTAATTTGTTCACCCAACATGCTACCTTATGGGAGAGACACCTCTAGTGAACTGTGGACCCCGGTCCATTCTTTTACATCTGAAATACAAATCTGCTGCTATTGTTCTACTGTTCTCTGCAAACAATCATCATCCACACTATACATCTAATCCTTTGTTACAGCAAGCCGGTGAGATTGACAACACCTCGCTGTTTCGTTGGGGCAAAGTACTTTGGTTGTGTTGTGCAGGTTCCACGTTGGCGCCGGAATCCCTGGTGTTGCGCCGCATTACATTTCGCCGCCATCAACCTTTAACGTGCTTCTTGGCTCCTCCTGGTTCGATAAACCTTGGTTTCTTTCTGAGGGAAAACTTGCTGCTGTGCGCATCATACCTTCCTCTTGGGGTTCCCAACGAACGTGTGAGTTACACGCCATCAGTCATCCCATTTCTTGCAACCTTGTAGCTTGTTGAAGCAATGCATGAAGGGAAAATCTTTGTCCTCGTGTTGGTGCTTGTACATCTTGAGGGCGTCGAGCATCTAACAATACATGATGCAATAACAAGATATAGAACAATATGGATCATCAAATAGATACACTATGACGCGTTATGAAATAGACATCACCAAATGGACATAGATCATACCCAATGCACTATCGTCTTGCCGCTCTCCTTCCGGCCCTTAATCTTTTCATAGTAGCCATGGAACTTGGTACACGCCACCTTGATGATGTTCCAACGGTGGGAGAGGGCGCCCTTGTTCCGAATCATGTTAATGGTGGCGTACTCACCATAGTTCTTCTTCTCGTTGAATGAATCAAGGATGCGCTTGTAGTACTTGTCGGAGGATTGGTTGGCACCGGTGATGGGGCAAAAGCTCACTTGCTTCCACGCGTCCATGAGACATTCATCCTCCAAAGACCTCCACCTAGGATCACGAGTGCCGCCAGTCCGCCTATTCGCCGTCGTCGTGGTCACGCCGGTGTCAATGTCGATCAGCTCCTCCTGGACCTCCTCCTCCTCACCTTCGTCCTCATCGACCTCTTCTTCATACTCGTCGACCGGGGGTTCGTAGGCGTGGCCTCGCGTATAAGGCCGGTGAGGATCTCTTCCCCGGCGGTAGTCTACGCAACAAGTTACCTACTTTGAGTCGTCGATGGTGTCTACGATGCACATAACACATAAAAAGAATGGAAACTAACCTCGTTGTCGCCCATGGACACGCCGGACGTGATGCCGAACACTTGGTGGGCGCTCCTGCTCTCGATGGCGAAGAGGTGGCGGGGAAGGCCGGTGCCATCTGTCATGTAGCCGTCGGTGCTTCCCGGGCAGCGCAAGTCCGGCCAGGAGTTCAGGTCCATGCCCAAACGAAAGGCGCTGCTGCCCCTCGGCGCCGAATCCAGCGAGAATGGCGCGTTGGGGTCGAATGTCATGTCGGTGTCGGTGCACTCGAGGGAGTAGCGGACGTGGCCGTCCATCTGCGATAGCGATGGCCCCTCCACATAGTACCCCGCGTAGTACCCAACGACGAGGGTGAGCTCGGGAAGTTGCGGCTGAAGGGTTGCTGGCTCTCTTCAGGTTGGTCGTCGCCCAAGCTGAGGCACACTTCCGCAGCAGATGCCGCTTTCGCGGCTTCAAGAGCGGCGAGGTGATGGCGTGTAATCGACGTATGCGGACATGCTGTTGGGGAACCCCAAGAGAAAGGTGTGATGAGCCGAGCGGCAAGTTTTCCCTCGGTAAGAAACCAAGGTTTAATCGACAAGTAGGAGAAAGACGTGACTTCTGAAGGTGTTGTTGGCTAACTAGTGGCAGGGCACACTACTGGCATCAACAACAACGTGGAACCTGCACACAACACAACCAAAGTAGTTTGCCCCAACTTACAGTGAGGTTGTCAATCTCACCGGTTTGCTGAACGTAAAGGATTAGATGTATCGAATGGAAGGAGATGTTTGCAGAAAGTAAACAGAACATGATTGCAGTTGAATTTATCAGTAAAGGAAATAGGACCGGGGTCCACAGGTCACTTGAGGCGTCTCTCCATAAAGAAATGGCATGTTGGGTGAACAAATTACAGATGGGCAATTGACAGAATATCGATCGATACATGACAAGATGATTACTATGATAATTTGGTATTGAGCATTACAACATAATACATAGATCGTAATCCAACTGCATCTATGACTAATAATCCACCTTCAGGTTAGCGTCCGCACCCCTTCCAGTATAAAGGTTCAAGCAACAGACTATCGCATTAAGCAACGTGTGTAAAGTAAACAATAGAGTTACCCTCGGATAAAACATTGTTGGGTTATCCCTAGTAGCAACAACACATCTACAACCTTAGAAGTTATAAAGTCACTCTCCCAGATTACTAGAGACATGAACCTACTATCGAGCATAAATACCCCCTCTTGGAGTCACAAGTATCCACTTGGCCAGAGTTTCTACTAGCAGCAGAGAGCATGCAAGATCACAAATAACATATGATATGAATATATATAATCAATCTTAACATAGTACAAAATATTCATCGGATCCCAGCAAACCAAACATAGAGGATTACATAAAGATTATCTTGATCATGTAGGGCAGCTCACAAGATCGATAAAATGAAGCACAAAGTGGAGAAGACAAGCATCTAGCTACTGGAATGGACCCATAGTCCAGGGATAAACTACTCACAGATCACTTCAGAGGTGGGCATGGCGATGTAAATGGCAGCGGCGATGATTTCCCCCTCCGGCAGGGTGCCAGGAAGAGCTTCAGAACCTCCCGAGATGGTTCGGCGATGGCGGCCGCGACGGAACTTTTCGTGGATTTTGGCTTAGGTATCCTGGATTTTGTAGGGACTGGTGATACGTCTCCGACGTATCGATAATTTCTTATGTTCTATGCCATATTATTGATGATACCTACATGTTTTATGCACACTTTATGTCATATTCGTGCATTTTCTGGAACTAACCTATTAACAAGATGCCGAAGTGCCGATTCTTGTTTTCTGCTGTTTTTGGTTTCAGAAATCCTAGTAAGGAAATATTCTCGGAATTGGACGAAATCAAAGCCCAGGGGCCTATTTTTCCACGAAGCTTCCAGAAGTCCGAAGACAAGACGAAGAGGGGCCACGGGGTGGCCAAACCCTAGGGCGGCGCGGCCCCACCCCTGGCCGCGCCGGCCTATGGTGTGGGCCCCCGTGCCGCCTCTTGACTTGCCCTTCCGCCTACTTAAAGCCTCCGTGACGAAACCCCCGGTACCGAGAGCCACGATACGGAAAACCTTGCGAGACGCCGTCGCCGCCGATCCCATCTCGGGGGATCCAGGAGATCGCCTCCGGCACCCTGCCGGAGAGGGGAATCATCTCCCGGAGGACTCTACACCGCCATGGTCGCCTCCGGAGTGATGAGTGAGTAGTTCACCCCTGGACTATGGGTCCATAGCAGTAGCTAGATGGTTGTCTTCTCCTCATTGTGCTTCATTGTTGGATCTTGTGAGCTGCCTAACATGATCAAGATCATCTATCCGTAATTCTATATGTTGTGTTTGTCGGGATCCGATGGATAGAGAATACTATGTCATGTTAATTATCAAGTTATTATACATGTGTTGTTTATGATCTTGCATGCTCTCCGTTTCTAGTAGAGGCTCCGGCCAAGTTTTTACTTTTAACTCCAAGAGGGAGTACTTATGCTCGATAGTGGGTTCATGCTGCATTGACACACGGGACGATGTGAGAAAGTTCTAAGGTTGTGTTGTGCTTGTTGCCACTAGGGATAAAACATTGGCGCTATGTCCGAGGATGTAGTTGTTGATTACATTACGCACCATACTTAATGCAATTGTCTCGTTGTTTAGCAACTTAATATCGGAGGGGGTTCGGATGATAACCCGAAGGTGGACTTTTTAGGCATAGATGCGGTTGGATGGCGGTCTATGTACTTTATCGTAATGCCCAATTAAATCTCACTATACTTATCATGTCATGTATGTGCATTGTTATGCCCTCTCTATTTGTCAATTGCCCGACTGTAATTTGTTCACCCAACATGCTTTTATCTTATGGGAGAGACACCTCTAGTGAGCTGTGGACCCCGGTCCATTCTTTTAATACTGAAATACAAATCTTCTGCAATACTTGTTTTTACTATTTTCTCTGCAAACAATCATCTTCCACACAATACGGTTAATCCTTTGTTACAGCAAGCCGGTGAGATTGACAACCTCACTGTTTCGTTGGGGCAAAGTACTTTGGTTGTGTTGTGCAGGTTCCACGTTGGCGCCGGAATCTCTGGTGTTGCGCCGCACTACATCCCGCCGCCATCAACCTTCAACGTGCTTCTTGGCTCCTCCTGGTTCGATAAACCTTGGTTTCTTTCTGAGGGAAAACTTGCTGCTGTGCGCATCATACCTTCCTCTTGGGGTTGCCCAACGAACGTGTGAAATACACGCCATCAAGCATATTTTCTGGCGCCGTTGCCGGGGAACGAAGAAAAGTTACACCCCAAAGATTTCCAACTCCCACGGCAACTGCCAGCATATTTTCTGGCGCCGTTGCCGGGGAGATCAAGACACGCTGCAAGGGGAGTCTCCACTTCTCAATCTCTTTACTTTGTTTTTGTCTTGCTTTATTTTATTTACTACTTTGTTTGCTGCACTATATCGAAAACACAAAAAAAAATTAGTTTACTTGCATTTACTTTATCTAGTTTGCTTTATTGTCTTGTACTCAATATTAAAAATACAAAAAAAAAATATTTAGTTACTTTTGTTACCATGTCTAGCTCTGAACCTGTTACTTCTTCGCCCGAAGAATTAGTTTTCACTTTTAAACAAGGGGATGAGGAGAGTTTTAAGGATGCTTGGTCTAGAATTTTTACTTCTTATCGTGAAACCGAACCTCAAATGACTCTAAGTTTGCTCCTTAGTAATTTTTATTTTGGTCTTATGGTTCGCTATAGATATGCTTTGGATACTTTAGTGGGAGGAGATTTCCTCCATTGCAATGGGGATCAAGCTTTTAATGCCATAAAGAAGTTGGTTGCATCACATGATTCGGCTAATAATTTTGATTCAGCCCTTATCGGCATTCATAATAGATTAAATACTCTTGAGACAAGTGCATCTCGCTTAAATGAAAATTATGGATACATTCGTAACCGTCTTGATCAAGTTTTAGTGAACTCGAACTTTCATTATGGGATCCTGCTGTTAAAATTGTTATCGGTGATCGAACTCTTCATGCCTACTCTGTGATATTATGTATGAATTTTGCCTTATGCCTGAAAGCATTTATAAATCTTTGAAACTTTGGGGAGTCGATGAAGGAGGAGAAGAGATAAATCTCATTGATAACTCTATTATAATTCCTAAGGGAGTAGCTGCAGGTGTGCATACAACCATTCTTGGAAGAACAATATCCATTGATTATCTTGTTATTGAAACAGGAAAAATCATACTTGGGAGATCCCTGTTGAAACTATTGGGAGCAGATCATTGATGTGGGAAAAGGCACTCTGAAATTCACCTCTATGCCAGGGGAAATCATATATTCCCTAAACCAAAGGGAAGGAAAAACAATAAGAAAGGTAAGGGTAAAGCCCAAGGTAAGGTTGACGCACCACCCTTCGATAACACTTGAGATACACTTTCTGCGCCTAGCTGAAAGGCGTTAAAGAAAAGCGCTTATGGGAGACAACCCATGTTTTTACTACAGTATTTTTGTTTTATATTTGTGTCTTAGAAGTTGTTTACTACTGTAGCAACCTCTCCTTATCTTAGTTTTAAGTTTTGTTGTGCCAAGTAAAGTCTTTGATAGAAAAGTAAGTACTAGATTTGGATTACTGCGCAGAAACAGATTTCTTTGCTGTCACGAATCTGGGTCTAATTTTCTGTAGGTAACTCAGAAAATTATGCCAATTTACGTGAGTGATCCTCAGATATGTACGCAACTTTCATTCAATTTGAGCATTTTCGTTTGAGCAAGTCTGGTGGCCTAATAAAATCCATCTTTACGGACTGTTCTGTTTTGACAGATTCTGTCTTTTATTTCGCATTGCCTCTTTTGCTATGTTGGATGAATTTCTTTGATCCATTAATGTCCAGTAGCTTTATGCAATGTCCAGAAGTGTTAAGAATGATTGTGTCACCTCTGAACATGTGAATTTTTATTATGCACTAACCCTCTAATGAGTTGTTTCGAGTTTGATGTGGAGGAAGTTTTCAAGGGTCAAGAGAGGAGTATGATGCAATATGATCAAGGAGAGTGAAAGCTCTAAGCTTGGGGATGCCCCGGTGGTTCACCCCTGCATATATTAAGAAGACTCAAGCGTCTAAGCTTGGGGATGCCCAAGGCATCCCCTTCTTCATCGACAACATTATCGAGGTTCCTCCCACGAAACTATATTTTTATTCGGCCACATCTTATGCACTTTGCTTGGAGCGTCGGTTTGTTTTGTTTTTTGTTTTGTTTGAATAAAATGGATCCTAGCATTCACTTTATGGGAGAGAGACACGCTCCGTTGTTGCATATGGACAAATATGTCCTTAGGCTCTACTCATAGTATTCATGGCGAAGTTTCTCCTTCGTTAAATTGTTATATGGTTGGAATTGGAAAATGCTACATGTAGTAACTCTAAAATGTCTTGGATAATTTGATACTTGGCAATTGTTGTGCTCATGTTTAAGCTCTTGCATCATATACTTTGCACCCATTAATGAAGAAATACTTAGAGCTTGCTAATTTGGTTTGCATATTTGGTTTCTCTAGAGTCTAGATAACATCTAGTATTGAGTTTTGAACAACAAGGAAGACGGTATGGAGTCTTATAATGTTTACCATATGTCTTTTATGTGAGTTTTGCTGTACCGTTTATCCTTGTGTTTGTTTCAAATAGCCTTGCTAGCCTAAACCTTGTATCGAGAGGGAATACTTCTCATGCATCCAAAATACTTGAGCCAACCACTATGCCATTTGTGTCCACCATACCTACCTACTACATGGTATTTATCCGCCATTCCAAAGTAAATTGCTTGAGTGCTACCTTTAAAATTCCATCATTCACCTTTGCAATATATAGCTCATGGGACAATTAGCTTAAAAACTATTGTAGTATTGAATATGTACTTATGCACTTTATCTCTTATTAAGTTGCTTGTTGTGCGGTAACCATGTTTCTGGGGACGCCATCAACTATTCTTTGTTGGATATCATGTGAGTTGCTATGCATGTCCGTCTTGTCTGAAGCAAGAGAGATCTACCACCTTCATGGTTGGAGCATGCATGTTGTTAGAGAAGAACTTTGGGCCGCTAACTAAAGCCATGATTCATGGTGGAAGTTTCGGCTTGGACACATATCCTCAATCTCATATGAGAATAATAATTGTTGCCACATGCTTATGCATAAAAGAGGAGTCCATTATCTGTTGTCCATGTTGTCCCGGTATGGATGTCTAAGTTGAGAATAATCAAAAGCGAGAAATCCAAAATGCGAGCTTTCTCCTTAGACCTTTGTACAGGCGGCATGGAGGTACCCCATTGTGACACTTGGTCAAAACATGTGCATTGCAAAGATCCGGTAGTCCAAGTTAATTAGGACAAGGTGCGGGCACTATTAGTATACTATGCATGAGACTTGCAACTTGTAAGATATAGTGTACATAACTCATATGCTTTATTACTACCGTTGACAAAATTGTTTCATGTTTTCAAAATAAAAGCTCTAGCACAAATATAGCAATCGATGCTTTCCTCTTTGAAGGACCATTCTCTTTACTTTTATGTTGAGTCAGTTCACCTATCTCTCTCCACCTCAAGAAGCAAACACTTGTGTGAACCGTGCATTGATTCCTACATACTTGCATATTGTACTTGTTATATTACTCTATGTTGACTATTATCCATGAGATATACATGTTACAAGTTGAAAGCAACCGCTGAAACTTAATCTTCCTTTGTGTTGCTTCAATACCTTTACTTTGATTTATTGCTTTATGAGTTAACTCTTATGCAAGACTTATTAATACTTGTCTTGAAGTACTATTCATGAAAAGTCTTTGGTTTATGATTCACTTGTTTACTCATGTCATCACCATTGTTTTGATCGCTGCATCCACTACATATGTTTACAAATAGTATGATCAAGGTTATGATGGCATATCACTTCAGAAATTATCTTTGTTATCGTTTTACCTGCTCGGGACGAGCGAACTAAGCTTGGGGATGCTTGATACGTCTCCGACGTATCGATAATTTCTTATGTTCTATGCCATATTATTGATGATACCTACATGTTTTATGCACACTTTATGTCATATTCGTGCATTTTCTGGAACTAACCTATTAACAAGATGCCGAAGTGCCGATTGCTGTTGTTCTCGCTGTTTTTGGTTTCAGAAATCCTAGTAAGGAAATATTCTCGGAATTGGACGAAATCAAAGCCCGGGGGCCTATTTTTCCACGAAGCTTCCGGAAGTCCGAAGACGAGACGAAGAGGGGCCACGGGGTGGCCAAACCCTAGGCGGCGCGGCCCCACCCTTGGCCGCGCCGGCCTATGGTGTGGGCCCCCGTGCCGCCTCTTGACTTGCCCTTCCGCCTACTTAAAGCCTCCGTGACGAAACCCCCAGTACCGAGAGCCACGATACGGAAAACCTTACTGAGACGCCGTCGCCGCCGATCCCATCTCGGGGGATCCAAGAGATCGCCTCCGGCACCCTGCCGGAGAGGGGAATCATCTCCCGGAGGACTCTACACCGCCATGGTCGCCTCCCGGAGTGATGAGTGAGTAGTTCACCCCTGGACTATGGGTCCATAGCAGTAGCTAGATGGTTGACTTCTCCTCATTGTGCTTCATTGTTGGATCTTGTGAGCTGCCTAACATGATCAAGATCATCTATCTGTAATTCTATATGTTGTGTTTGTCGGGATCCGATGGATAGAGAATACTATGTCATGTTAATTATCAAGTTATTATACATGTGTTGTTTATGATCTTGCATGCTCTCCGTTTCTAGTAGAGGCTCTGGCCAAGTTTTTACTTTTAACTCCAAGAGAGAGTACTTATGCTCGATAGTGGGTTCATGCCTGCATTGACACCTGGGACAGTGACAGAAAGTTCTAAGGTTGTGTTGTGCTGTTGCCACTAGGGATAAAACATTGGCGCTATGTCCGAGGATGTAGTTGTTGATTACATTACGCACCATACTTAATGCAATTGTCCGTTGTTTAGCAACTTAATACCGGAGGGGTTCGGATGATAACCCGAAGGTGGACTTTTTAGGCATAGATGCGGTTGGATGGCGGTCTATGTACTTTGTCGTAATGCCCAATTAAATCTCACTATACTTATCATGTCATGTATGTGCATTGTTATGCCCTCTCTATTTGTCAATTGCCCGACTGTAATTTGTTCACCCAACATGCTTTTATCTTATGGGAGAGACACCTCTAGTGAGCTGTGGACCCCGGTCCATTCTTTTAATACTTGAAATAAATCTGTCCGCAATACTTGTTTTTACTATTTTCTCTGCAAACAATCATCTTCCACACAATACGGTTAATCCTTTGTTACAGCAAGCCGGTGAGATTGACAACCTCACTTGTTTCGTTGGGGCAAAGTACTTTGGTTGTGTTGTGCGGGTTCCACGTTGGCGCCGGAATCTCCGGTGTTGCACCGCACTACATCCCGCCGCCATCAACCTTCAACGTGCTTCTTGGCTCCTCCTGGTTCGATAAACCTTGGTTTCTTTCTGAGGGAAAACTTGCTGCTGTGCGCATCATACCTTCCTCTTGGGGTTGCCCAACGAACGTGTGAAATACACGCCATCAACCGGCGCGCTATGGGGCTCGCTAGTCGAGATGCTCTTACACTGCTTTTGTAGGGAGAAAGAGAGCACAAATAAAATGGACACTAAGCTGCAAACGGAGGCCGAGCTACATGTAGCCTTTTATTTTCAAAATTTTAAAAATTATACTTTTACGTTTTAAAAAAAAACTGAAAAAAAATCTTGACGTAGCAATGATGAAATCTACAAATGTGAAAAATCTCAATGTGAAATTTTTAGTATTGTAGATTACACAAAAATGAAAAAATCTTATAGGTTTTATAGTTTTGAAATGTGAGCTATTCACTATTCTCAGATCAACATATTTTCTTATTTTTGTATACCCTAAACTAAGAATTTTATATTGATATTTTGCATGTTTGTACATTTTATCATTGACTTTCAAGGATTTATTTTTAGAATTTTTTGAAACTTTAAAACATGATTTTTAAATTTTTTAAAATAAAAAGCTACATGTAGCTCGGCCTCCATTTGTCCACTCTCAGGACACCACCAGGGCTAATGGGAAGTATACTCCTTGACCTTGACGAGTTTGCATGTCAAGGGGCGCCTTTCTTAGAGCCACCCCACATGCTCCGTCTTTCTTTGAACCACCCCACATGCTCCGTAAGGATATCTCCTGCGGCCCGACACAAACAGACCAAAAGCGTCCGTTTGCATCTACCTGGAAAAAAAACCATCTCCACCGGTACAACGTATAGTGACCGTGTTGTCCGCAGAGAGGCAAATGCAGCCCAAAAATGCGACAGGAATGAGTTTGCGTGAACGCGTCCGTGCGTCCATTTTGGCCAGGCTGGCCCTCTCTCTCCTAATGCAGGGCATGCCTATGTGCTAGCCAATGGTAGCAACATAAAAGTCTATCTTTTTCTCTCTCCTTTAATTCCCTGCATGACAAGGCTCATGCGGTTAAAAAATGTGTTCCTACCACTGAAGAAGGGCAGTCGCATACGAACATGTGACCAATTTTCTTATCCCCGCTTGACGCAAAGAGACATAAATTATGTTCAAAATACGTCGTCCCGTTGGAGATGACCTAAGGTCATTTTAAAGTTGCGATTCAAAACCTGATTTTTGCATGCATAACAAAAGAAATCAGAAAAAATCCATAAACCAATTAGCAAACTCTTGCTTTGATTTTATGGGGTATCACTTGGCTTCCTCTTCCGTGAATTGACAGATCTGTCATATTATCGTCCCTATCTATTGTGTTGTGGATATATTTTATGGATATGCCAACGATATGGTCTAGATCCGTCAAGTCTGGGTGGCCCACAGATGGTGCAGCATATGGTCCATCAGGCGGCCCAGTTACTGTTGATAGAAGGTGGATGAAGTCCAGCCCAGGAACAGGAGCCGGATCCCAACCGACCTACAGGAGTAGTCGGATCCATGGAGCCTCATGAAGTATCCGGATCCATGACGGCCGGATTAGGTCTAGGTGGATCCTTGACGTGCACGGCAATGTATATTCCGTACTTAGGCATTTTCTATTCCGGCTAGAACTCTACGTGTAAACCCTAATCATGGCGCCTTTATAAGCCGGATACTGGGAGCCATAGAGGCACAACCACAACTCATTGTAACAACGCGAAAGCGCCCAGATAATTCCAGACAAGCAGCAGTAGGCTCTATCTACGAGCAGGTGTTTCGAAGCTGGGTAAATCGCGTACCACCGTCCCGAAGACTCTCCACCCGATGGCCCCTATTTCTTCTTCCCTCCGTGAGGATCCCTTCTCTGGAGTACCGTCAAATAGGCAACGACACTATCCATAGTCTATAAAGCAAACAACAAAGCAACCAATCAAGTGAAGGACGGCGAGAGAGGCATAAACCAGAAAATGAAGCCTACGTACATAAGCAAAAGGCTGAACACCGTGCGTGCAAGGCGAGGGTGTGAGGCCATCGCACGCTCTGTGAGGAGTCGACGAATGACAAAGTTGGGGGAGCGGCGAGATGTAGGCGCGGTTAGCGTAGACAACACGTAGTCGGTGCACGCCCCCGTAGAAATAGACGACGGAAATGGCGATCACGGAGTGGAAGAGGCCTCGAGCAAAAGGAAGGACAATGCGGCGGAGGAAACGGGCTAGGACATGTGGTACCCGGTTGTCACTAACCTACGTCACTTGGGTAGCGGCTTGTGTCCGGCGCGCACGCAACACGTCTTGAATGAGTCGGACACACTATTGAGCCGTACCGCACACTGATTTGTGGCAATCGGCCAGCCATGATTTTCTATGTGGCGAGATTAATAGCCCTCTAGGCATCCTTCAGGCACGAGGTTGCATGACCTAATTACTAGTCCGTACATCAAAAATTGTATATTGGCAACCAGTA
Source organism: Lolium rigidum (assembly GCF_022539505.1). NCBI lineage: Eukaryota > Viridiplantae > Streptophyta > Magnoliopsida > Poales > Poaceae > Lolium > Lolium rigidum. Next base: position 87,599,729 of record NC_061508.1, read on the forward strand.
GGTGTGTGCAAAATCTCACACCATGGGAAACATTGGAAATTGGCTAGTGGGATCGATTGTGAGAGGTAGTTCATATCCTTTCACAAACTAAATCACCACCTCCAGTTGAGTACTTCATTTGATTCATATTATTTGCCAGTAGTATGGATGTATCTAAAAATAAAATATATCTAAATATATCTTTTTATGAAAATGGGCATTTTATTATATACCCGGCCTCTGCATAACTAATATGCACACAGCCGCACAAAGATCCGTTACAAATCCACGAATGGTGTTCAAAGAGAAAACAGAGTTCATAGAGCAATAAGAAGACTAGCTAGGAGGATCTAGCCGGAAGTCACGCTGCCACCCATATTGGGAGAAAATATCCCTCGCCGTATCCTCCATGTTGAAAGCTAGATATATCTATATTTATAACAACTAATATAGATCAGATGGAGTATAAAATTTTATACTAGCTCAAAACCGATTAAACCGTCACACCGTGCTTACCTACCCTTAGCAAGCAGTGCATTTCGACTCCTCTGTTTCATGTTGAACGTTACACATTTGCAACGACTTGCACCTACTTTCCTAAAACGCTTTTAGGTCCGTTAATGCGAGTCCACATTGCGCGAACTAGTAGCACCGGCCGGCACCATCATCATGGAACCTTCTCACGGGGCAACCACGAACCACATTGAATCGGCACCGATGCCCCAGAATCCCCATTTGAACGGAGATGGACGTGATCCATCATTCAAACGTCACATCCATTAATGACACGGTTAGATATCCTTCTCGGGATCGCTTTGTACGCGTGCAACTACATTCTTGTTTTTGCTCTCTCTTGCAACTAGTAGTAGCATGATCGGTCGGTCCATGGCTCGTGGCTGGTCCCCCGATCAGCGGTGCTAATTTTACTACACTCAGCAAAAATTGTCACTAGCGGAGTAGAGACAAGATGGACCACGACAAGTATTCCAGAGTGGGTGAAAGTGAGCTCGTAGAAAAGGGCAAGCTCGGATGCGCCCAAGAGCCAAAGAGAATATTGTTCCAATCTTGTGCAACTTGCGCCGCTGGATTTAATTACTAGCAGTAGATCCTACCGATTCGTTCCTTGGTGTCGGGCAGATCGATGGAATCTAGTGTTCTACTCGTAGTAGTACCGAAATTTTTGACTGCACGGTCTTCACTGCATTGCCACGTACTCAGTATAGTTTACAGTAGCACCCCTTCCGTCCGAAAATGTGTTACATATAGTTTTTAGTCAAATTAAAATTGTATATAGTTTAATCATATACCGTGACAAATTACTATTAATTTTTGCAATACCCTTTTCTGAGCTATTTTATGGTGTTCTCGCAATCTAAGTTTGATAAGTAGAAGTTGCTACTTTCTCATATAATTTGACTAGCTACAAAGAAGTTTTGATAGTAAGGGACATTCTTTTCGAAAAGTTCTTGAGACACATGAGCTCAGGTGATCCCTCTATATTAAAAAAATCAGATTTTGAAATTTTAAGTTTTAGAAAGAATTGAAAGAATTGAAAGAATTGTGAACTATGTCAATGATATATCCTACAAGAAGGCGAATCAAACTGCAAAATCCTTTCTTATTATGATGTTTTATTTGGAGATTTTAAAATGTTTTACTTAGATCCGCACTTTTGTTATTTTCTTGTCGCTAAAAATAAAATATGAGGTATACATCACTGGCTGCCTCTTGACGTGTCTTCCGAATTTTTCGAAACTCAGAAATATGATTTTCGATTTTTTTCAATAAGAGTAATAAAGGGTATCACTAGTGCCCATGCGCACCAAATCTCCACTCCATTCTTTTCTTTGATACTAGCGGAACACCCTGACGGTCAAAAGAATTGAATGAATCGGTGGTCACATTTATATGAGCTATATATTACAAAAAAAAGGATACTTTATATTTTGTAATGGTATACTTTTATGTTGTATAATTTATTTTACATAAGTCAATGTTGATTTGAGACAATATTTTCTCAAGTACTACGCGGAACACCATGAGGATGACAGAGTCGAATGAACCCGGGGCCATCTTTGGAGAATATATAGGAGCATTCTAAGTAAGATTAGGAAGAGCGCATTTTCGGGTGTGGCATGACCCCAAGGCATCTCGGTCCTCACATCTCTGAATTATACTCCGTATGCAGTTTGGAGTAAGATTCAAGGTATTCATATTTTCGAAGACTCCGGAGACTCTGTTGTTTGCTACTCCGCTGCCTCAGCCTACTTTTTTTTTTTTTTGAAATCGGATTTTCCTTTTATTAGAAATTTCATTGTTGTCAGTATTGACATGTAGAATGGGACTCTCTCTTTGTCCTCGTCTGATTAATCCACTTTTTTAAAGACCTCAAAACTTTGAATTGAAAGATTTGATTACAAAATATTCAATTGGAATGGATTCACAATAAAATAATTCAAAAAAAATCTGAATTTTTGATTTCATAATTATTTCTGTTTAAAATCCTACTTGGTGCAATTCAAGTTGCCTTTCAACTCTTTCATGATACCGGTGGTTTGGAAAAATTGGATCCCCTCCAAAATGGAAGTTCTTCGCATCGTTGGTTCTTTACATTCGTGTTCGGATGGTGATATGCTTGCCATCGTGGTTGGTGAATTTTGGCCTTTACCAACTAAGAAAGAGAAAGCTGGAGAACACGGCACACCTTATGTTCAAATGTAGGTACTCAATGGAGAGGCATCAATGAGAGGATTGGTTTGGATTATTTCGACATCTCTCAATCAAGCAACTTTGGCTCGGTGAAGAAGTGGTGGTGATAACTGTCTAGGGTTGGAGAGCAGCGACGCAAGGGGCTCTCTCTTTATTTAGCTGGCCCCTTGGAGATTTGGAAAGAGTTAGAACTTTGTTTGGATGTGTGCCATTGTTATTTCGGCCATTCAACGGAACGCCGCACTTTGGGTGTTCGCGGGTCCGAAAAGCTTGAACGCAATTATGCTACGACAGTAGGCACTTGTCTCCTATCCTCTTATATGCTAGTTTGTGATTTGCAAGGCACGTACAATAGGTTGACGTTAGTCTTTCCTTACGCTTACTACGTAAGATTTTTTGCTTAGTTGAAGAAGAGAGATTGAAAAAAGAGAATGTTACCTTCCCTTAGCTAAGATATGATCCTTTATAAAAATAAGAGAAAACTATTTTCTCCATTTTACCATTTATCTTCCCTTAGCAACCTAATTTCCTTCTAAAATTTAATTGATTCTCATTTACCGCTAGGAATGACAAAATGGATAATGCATTGTACCACACATACTTAATGTATTTTCTAAATAACATGAACTGCTAAGAGAATATGTGTCTTGCCTACCATTGGAGATGCCCTAAACTTCGAAACAAATAGAGTTTTTTAGCTTTGTTTTGAAAAAATGACCCAACGGGCAACGACAGCTAAGAGCATCTCCACCGGCGCGCCCCATGGCGGCCCCGATAGCGTTTTGGGGCCGGCGTGGGTATTGGACTCGCACCGGTGCGTCCCAAAAGGCGCCGGCTAGTTTTCAAGCTCAATAGATGCGCCGACAACCCCGTGCCGGCCCCTTCGTAGAGGGTGCGGATCAGGCGCCAGAAACCACGCGTGGGCCCCGCCTGGGAGCCAGACGCACCGCTTTCCCCACCTCCCACCCATGCCCGAGCCGACTCCCACTGATCTAGATCATTACCGTCGTCGTCGCCGTCGTGCCCCCTGCTTGCAATAGACACCGCCATCCATCGACACGACTGCCACCCTCTCGACCGATGGCTATTGTTTCGACCGGAACAGAGGTCGCCGCCACCGTCGCACAACCGCCCCGCCCGCAAGGTGTTTTTCGGATTGTCGCGATGGACAACAACGACGAGATGATGGTGCAGCTGTTCATGGAGGAGCAGAACGCTGAGGCTGGCAACAACAGCAGCTGATTCTGACGAGCTTGCTCCGCCTTCGCCAACCTTTGTTCTCCGTGCCTCGATGCGGCACCTCAAAGAATAGCAAGAGGAGGAACATCAACTTGCATCGTCAAGCCAACGCAATGTTGCTTGACGCCGACTACTTCCCCGATGACGTGACTCATTCGCCAAAGGAAATTCGGTGCCGGTTTAGGATGAACAAGGATCTGTTCATGAAGATTGTCTATGGCGTCAGGGAGTACGACGACTACTTCATGATCAAGCAAGATTGCACAGGTTTGTGGGGCTTCACCTCAGTCCAGAAGTGCACTGCTGCAATGTTGTCTTTCATACGAAGCTCCTCCAGATACAACCAAGGACTACCTACGGATGGCGAAGTTGACATGTTCACAGACTCTCTACAGGTTTTGCTGAGCCGTCATAGCGGTGTTTGGTAAAGACTATTTGACAGCACCAAGGGCAGATAATACAACTCGGATCCTGGAAAATAATGCAGCACGAGGGTTTCCTGGAATGCTCGGAAGTATTGACTGTATGCATTAGGGCTGAAAGAATTGCCCTTTCTCTTGGCAGGGGATCTACAAGGGGTATACTCGTGAGTGCAGTGTCATTCTAGAGACGGTGGCAGACAATGACCTCTCGATTTGCATGTTTTTTTGCATGCCAGGAACAAACAATGATATCAGCGTGCCGCAGTGATGTCTACGCACGCTTCTATTCCTGTAGACAGTGTTGGGCCTCCAAGAGCAGAGGTTTGTAGAACAGCAGCAAGTTTCCCTTAAGTGAATCACCCAAGGTTTATCGAACTAAGGGAGGTAGAGGTCAAAGATATCCCTCTCAAGCAACCCTGCAATTACGATACAAGAAGTCTCTTGTGTCCCCAACACACCTAATACAATTGTCAGATGTATAGGTGCACTAGTTCGGCGAAGAGATAGTGAAATACAAGTGATATGGATGTATATGAGCGGTAATAACAATCTGAATAAAATATGGCAGCGAGTAAACATGCAACGAACGTAAGTAAACGGAGATTCGATGTTCGGAAACAAGGCCTAGGGATCATACTTTCACTAGTGTACACTCTCAACATTGATCACATAACTGAATAAACAGATACTACTTTCTCTACACTCTCTTGTTGGATGACAAACACCATTCATTGTGTAGGGCTACAAGAGCTCCCTCAAGCCGGAGTTAACAAGCTCCACAACATTCGGTGTTCATATTTAAGTAACCTTAGAGTGCATGATAGACCATTGCAATTTAGACCGAGTACTAACATAGCATACACACTCGTCAACAATAGCTATGAAAGGGGGAATAGATCGCATCAATACTATCATAGTAATAGTTAACTTCATAATCTACAAGAGATCACAATCATAGCTTATACCAAGTACTACATGATGCACACACCTGTCAACATTACATCATGAAGGAGGAATAGACTACTTTAATAACATCACTAGAGTAGCACATAGATGATATTCAACTAGATCACAAAGCTCATGATCACATAAAGATCACATGGGAGAGAGAGATGAACCACATAGCTACGGTACAGCCCTTAGCCTCGGGGGAGAACTACTCCCTCCTCATCATGGGGGACAGCGATGGCGATGAAGATGGCGGTGGTGTCGATGGAGATGACTCCGGGGGCAATTCCCCGTCCCGGCAGGGTGCCGAAACAGAGACTTCTGTCCCCCAAATTGGAGTTTCGCGATGGCGGCGGCGTTCGTGGAGTCTTTCTGGAGTTTCGTCAATCGGTCTCGAAGTTTTAGGTCACGAAAGCTTAAATAGGCGAAGAGGCGGAGTCGGAAGGGTCCTGGGGCCACCAGACCATAGGGGGGCGCCCCCCCTTGGCCGCGCCTCCTTGTGGGGTGGGGCCCCCCTGGCTCCTCTCTGGCCCCTCTTCGGTGCTCTGGAAGCTTCCGGGGAAAATAAGATATTGGGCGTTGATTTCGTCCGATTCCGAGAATATTTCCTTTGTAGGATTTCTGAAACCAAAAACAGCAAAAAACAACAACTGGCTCTTCGGCATCTCGTCAATAGGTTAGTGCCGGAAAATGCATAATAATGACATAAAGTGTGTATAAAATATGTGAGTATCATCATAAAAGTAGCATGGAACATAAGAAATTATAGATACGTTTGAGACGTATCAAGCATCCCCAAGCTTAGTTCCTACTCGCCCTCGAGTAGGTAAACGATAACAAGGATAATTTCTGAAGTGACATGCTATCATAATCTTGATCAATACTATTGTAAAGCATATAAGATGAATGCAGCGATTCGAAGCAATGGTAAAGACAATGAATAAACAATTGAATCATATAGCAAAGACTTTTCATGAATAATACTTTCAAGACAAGCATCAATAAGACTTGCATAAGAGTTAACTCATAAAGCAATAAATTCTTAGTAGAAAGCTTTGAAGCAACACAAAGGAAGATATAAGTTTCAGCAGTTGCTTTCAACTTCAACATGTTTATCTCATGGATAATTGTCAACAGAAAGTAATATAACAAGTGCAATAGGTAAACATGTAAGAATCAATGCGCACAGTTCATACAAGTGTTTGCTTCTAAGATAGAAAGAATGGGTAAACTGACTCAATAATAAATTAAAAGAATGGCCCTTCGCAGAGGGAAGCATGGATTACTATTTTTGTGCTAGAACTTTTCATTTTGAAAACATAGAAACAATTTTGTCAACGGTAGTAATAAATCATATGTGTTATGTATGAGATATCCTATAAGTTGCAAGCCTCATGCATAGATTACCAATAGTGCTCGCACCTTGTCCTAATTAGCTTGGATTAACATGGATTATCATTGCATAGCATATGTTTCAACCAAGTGTCACAAAGGGGTACCTCTATGCCGCATGTACAAAGGTCTAAGGAGAAAGATCGCATTTGATTTCTCGTTTTTGATTATTCTCAACTTAGACATCCATACCGGGACAACATAGACAACGAGATAATGGACTCCTCTTTAATGCATAAGCATTCAACAACGAGATAATATTCTCATAAGAGATTGAGGATTGTTGTCCAAGCTGAAACTTCCACCATGGATCATGGCTTTAGTTAGCGGCCCAATGTTCTTCTCTAACAATATGCATACTCAAACCATTTGATCATGATAAATCACCCTTACTTCGAGACAAGACGAACATGCATAGCAACTCACATGATATTCAACAAAGGTGAAATAGTTGATGGCGTCCCCAGGAACATGGTTATCGCTCAACAAGCAACTTATAAGAAATAAGATACATAAGTACATATTCAATACCACAATAGTTTTAAAGGTATTTTTCCCATGAGCTATATATTGCAAAGACAAAGAATAGAATTTTAAAGGTAGCACTCAAGCAATTTACTTTGGAATGGCAGAAAAATACCATGTAGTAGGTAGGTATGGTGGACACAAATGGCATAGTTTTTGGCTCAAGGATTTGGATGCACGAGAAGAATTCCTCTCAATACAAGGCTAGGCTAGCAAGGTTGTTTGAAGCAAACTCAAGTATAAAACGGTACAGCAAAACTTACATATGAACATATTGCAAGCATTATAAGATTTTACATCGTCTCCTTGTTGTTCAAACACCTTAACCAGAAAATATCTAGACTCTAGAGATCAATCATGCAAACCAAATTTAACAAGCTCTATGTAGTTCTTCATTAATAGGTACAAAGTACATGATGCAAGAGCTTAAACATGATCTATTTGAGCACAACCAAATGCCAAGTATCAAATTATTCAAGACATTATACCATTTACCACATGCAGCATTTTCTGTTTCCAACCATATAACAATGAACGAAGCAGTTTCAACCTTCGCCATGAACATTAAAAATAAAGCTAAGAACATATGTGTTCATACGAAACAGCGGAGCGTGTCTCTCTCCCAAACAAGGAATGCTAGGATCCGATTTTATTCAAACAAAAACAAAAACAAACAGACGCTCCAAGTAAAGCACATATGATGTGACGGAATAAAAATATAGTTTCACTAGAGGTGACCTGATAAGTTGTCGATGAAGAAGGGATGCCTTGGGCATCCCAAGCTTAGATGCTTGAGTCTTCTTAATATATGCAGGGATGAACCACGGGGGCATCCCCAAGCTTAGACTTTTCACTCTTCTTGATCATATTGTATCATCATCCTCTCTTGACCCTTGAAAACTTCCTCCACACCAAACTCAAAACAAACTCATTAGAGGGTTAGTGCATAATTGAAAATTCATATATTCAGAGGTGACATAATCATTCTTATCACTTCTGGACATTGCACAAAGCTACTGAAAGTTAATGGAACAAAGAAATCCATCAAACATAGCAAAACGAGGCAATGCGAAATAAAAGGCAGAATCTGTCAAAACAGATACGATTCGTAAAGACGAATTTTTCTGGGGCACTTAACTTGCTCAGATGAAAATTCTCAAATTGAATGAAAGTTGCGTACATATCTGAGGATCACGCACGTAAATTGGCAGATTTTTCTAAATTTCCTACAGAAGGGGCTGCTCAATTTCGTGACAGCAAGAAATCTGTTTCTGCGCAGTAATCCAAATCTAGTATCAACCTTACTATCAAAGACTTTACTTGGCACAACAATGCAATAAAAATAAAGATAAGGAGAGGTTGCTACAGTAGTAACATCTTCCAAGACACAACAAAACAGTAGCAAAATAAAACATGGGTTATCTCCCAAGAAGTACTTTCTTTATAGCCATTAAGATGGGCTTAGCAATTTTAATGATGCACTCATAAGGATGAGAGTTGGAGCAAAAGAGAACATCAAAAGCAAGTATTAAACACTTTTAAGTCTAACCCACTTCCTATGAAAAGGAGTCTTGTAAATAAACAAGTCATGTAGGCATAATGCAACAAGCATAGAAAAGCAACACAAGCGCAATTTAAAGATTCTCAACATAAAGAGGGGAAATTTAATATTATTAAGATGCATATAACCATGTTTCCCTCTCTCATAATAACTTTCAGTAGCATCATTGATGAAATCCACAATATAACCATCACTTAAAACATTCTTATCATGGTTCATATGCATAAAAGTATCATTAATTTTGGCATAAGAAGAATTCTTCTCATTAATAGTAATTGGAGCAGGATCATTGTCAAGAATTTGAACATGGTAAACAAGTTGCATACTAAGGGAATGATTTTTAGCGATCCCACCATAACTATGACAAGTTTCATAAGGATAATTATAACATGTGTTATAGCATTCTTTATAATAATTGTCAAAGATTGGAGGCATAGTGTCATCATAAGAAATAGAATAGTTATCTTCCACAGTATGTTCATCTGTAACCTTACCATCATTGTTACTAGAAGGAGATGTATCAAACATATAAGCATCAGTAGAAAAAGGATTTTCAAACACCTCATCCCCAAGCTTAGAGCTTTCTATATCATTATGGGAAGAAGCATGAATAATACTAATACTATGGCAATTATTAATTTCATCATTTTCAGAATTAGTTTCCCAAAGATTTTCAATATCAAAAGTAGTGTGCTCTTCTAAATCATAATCACTAATATAGGTAAAGGGCATAGGAAGATCATTGTACTCAGATTCATTATCATAATAATCATTAGGAGCAACATACTTACGGTTACCTATCGTTATCTCATACACGCGGGGATATGTCGTTACCTCTTTCTTTTTATTTCCCCTCTTCTTCTTCTTCGTTCCCTTCTTCTTCTTCTTTTCCTTCTCCTCGTTCCCTTCTTTAGCGGGGAGAGGCTTGATGAGGGACTCATCCACATAACCTGATTTATTTCCAGAAACAATAGAAGAAACTTGGGAGGATTCCTCCTTTTCATTAATAAGTTTAAAACACACAGCGGTCCTATCATATCTTGGCAAAGTGTCATCTTCTAAAATATTTTGTATGTAAGTATTTGTATGGCAATTATCAATGCAATAAGAAAGACACCCATGCAGGACATCGTCAATATCAAGATCACTCATATCTAACAAAGAGATTTTTCTTGATAACTCTTCACACCATAAAAATAAAGTAAGTTTGTCATGCTGATTAGGAGTAATTTCATCATCACAATACAAATTTGCAGCACTCATGGGGTTCGAATTATCATTGGAGGAGCATTGAAAATTAAAATGACCCACTCTATGGCAAAGTTCACAAATAAAAGGATAGAGGGCACAAACTTTTTTACCAAGATCATCTAGAGCTCTAGACCACTTTCTAGTTTTTTCATTCCCATGATGGATACAATATTCATCTTCGATTTGATTAATTCCACAAGGTCTATGCATTCCACAAAAATTAACATGCTTATAAGAAATAGTATTTTCAGAAGTTTGGGCATGCTTATTGCAATCATTAATAACAATTTCATCCTTCATGCAAGCGTCTTTAAAAGGTTCATGATACTTATCAAAATTCTTCCTAGGCAATTCAAAATGAGAGGCAAAAGCTTTATAAAGATTTGCAACAACTTGAGAGTCAAGACCATAAGTAGAACTCATATTTCGAATTTTATCGGTATCCATAAAAGTTTCAATGCATTCATAATCATAATTTATACCGACTCTTTACCTTTGTTGTTCTCCCATCCTTCGAGTATTCTCCTGAATCCGATCAAGAAGGTCCCTTTTAAACTCTTCTTCATTGCGTGTAAATGATCCGGAACAAGTAGTATCCGAGCATGGTTTTATCTTGAAAAGAAAGTCTTGCATAGAAATTATCAATGATGATATTACCAGGAAGCTCATGAATGGGGCATTTGAGCATTAAAGACTTCAATATCCCCCATGCTTGGGCAATACTCTCTCCATCATGAGGCCAGAAATTATATATGCGGTTCCGGTCTTTGTGAATTTCACTTGGAGGATAGAATTTAGAATAAAATAGAGGCACAATATCCTTCCAATCAAGAGAATCCCCATTCTTCAGCAATTTATACCAATGCGCCGCTTTACCAGACAGCGATATAGAGAATAGTTTCTTCCTAACTTCATCCATAGACATACTTGCACACTTGAATAACCCGCATAATTCATGCAAAAACAGTAAATGATCTCCAGGATGGACAGTTCCATCCCCTTCATATCAGTTATCCATAACATGTTCAATAATTTTCATAGGTATTTTATATGGAATACTTTCAGCAGGTGGATTTAAAATATCAGAAGCATCATTAAAGTTATCGCATATGGGAGATAAAGCATTGTCAGAGCAAAATATTTCTTCCAAAGCTGAGGAGCAAAAAAGATTATTTTTATATAAACTAGCTTCCCCAAGCTTAGACTTTTTCATAGCATTAGCAGTAATTGCATTCATACTAATAACATTGTTACTATCATGCAGATAAGGTTCCATAGGTTTTTTAATTTTCGCATCAAACAATTCATGTCTTAACTCGAGAAATAGATTAAAAAGCTCATCGTTGTTTTCCATGATGCCTAACTAGTGAAAAATAAAAACAAGAAACAAAAAGATGCAATTGCAGGATCTAAAGGAAATAGCTTCGAGCACTCACACACCGGCAACAATGTTAGGAAATAGCTTAGTAGTCGGAGGATGACAATACCTTTTACCTTACCTCCCCGGCAACGGCGCCAAAAAATAGCTTGATGTCTACGCACGCTTCTATTCCTGTAGACAGTGTTGGGCCTCCAAGAGCAGAGGTTTGTAGAACGAGCAGCAAGTTTCCCTTAAGTGAATCACCCAAGGTTTATCGAACTCGGGGAGGTAGAGGTCAAAGATATCCCTCTCAAGCAACCCCGCAATTACGATACAAGAAGTCTCTTGTGTCCCCAACACACCTAATACACTTGTCAGATGTATAGGTGCACTAGTTCGGCGAAGAGATAGTGAAATACAAGTGATATGGATGTATATGAGCGGTAATAACAATCTGAATAAAATATGGCAGCGAGTAAACATGCAACAGAACAGTAAGTAAACGGAGATTCGATGTTCGGAAACAAGGCCTAGGGATCATACTTTCACTAGTGGACACTGATACGTCTCCGACGTATCGATAATTTCTTATGTTCTATGCCATATTATTGATGATACCTACATGTTTTATGCACACTTTATGTCATATTCGTGCATTTTCTGGAACTAACCTATTAACAAGATGCCGAAGTGCCGATTCTGTCGTTTTCTGCTGTTTTTGGTTTCAGAAATCCTAGTAAGGAAATATTCTCGGAATTGGACGAAATCAAAGCCCAGGGGCCTATTTTTCCACGAAGCTTCCGAAGTCCGAAGACGAGACGAAGAGGGGCCACGGGGTGGCCAAACCCTAGGGCGGCGCGGCCCCGCCCCCGGCCGCGCCGGCCTATGGTGTGGGCCCCCGTGCCGCCTCTTGACTTGCCCTTCCGCCTACTTAAAGCCTCCGTGACGAAACCCCCGAGTACCGAGAGCCACGATACGGAAAACCTTACCGAGACGCCGTCGCCGCCGATCCCATCTCGGGGATCCAGGAGATCGCCTCCGGCACCCCTGCCGGAGAGGGGAATCATCTCCCGGAGGACTCTACGCCGCCATGGTCACCTCCCGGAGTGATGAGTGAGTAGTCTACCCCTGGACTATGGGTCCATAGCGGTAGCTAGATGGTTGTCTTCTCCTCATTGTGCTTCATTGTTGGATCTTGTGAGCTGCCTAACATGATCAAGATCATCTATCCGTAATTCTATATGTTGTGTTTGTCGGGATCCGATGGATAGAGAATACTATGTCATGTTAATTATCAAGTTATTATACATGTGTTGTTTATGATCTTGCATGCTCTCCGTTTCTAGTAGAGGCTCGGCCAAGTTTTTACTTTTAACTCCAAGAGGGAGTACTTATGCTCGATAGTGGGTTCATGCCTCGCATTGACACCGGGACGAGTGACGTAAAGTTCTAAGGTTGTGTTGTGCTTGTTGCCACTAGGGATAAAACATTGGCGCTATGTCCGAGGATGTAGTTGTTGATTACATTACGCACCATACTTAATGCAATTGTCTCGTTGTTTAGCAACTTAATACCGGAGGGGTTCGGATGATAACTCGAAGGTGGACTTTTTAGGCATAGATGCAGTTGGATGGCGGTCTATGTACTTTGTCGTAATGCCCAATTAAATCTCACTATACTTATCATGTCATGTATGTGCATTGTTATGCCCTCTCTATTTGTCAATTGCCCGACCGTAATTTGTTCACCCAACATGCTTTTATCTTATGGGAGAGACACCTCTAGTGAACTCGTGGACCCCGGTCCATTCTTTTAATACTGAAATACAAATCTGTCTGCAATACTTGTTTCTACTGTTTTCTCTGCAAAAAATCATCTTCCACACAATACGGTTAATCCTTTGTTACAGCAAGCCGGTGAGATTGACAACCTCACTCGTTTCGTTGGGGAAAAGTACTTTGGTTGTGTTGTGCGGGTTCCACGTTGGCGCCGGAATCTCCGGTGTTGCGCCGCACTACATCCCGCCGCCATCAACCTTCAACGTGCTTCTTGGCTCCTCCTGGTTCGATAAACCTTGGTTTCTTTCCGAGGGAAAACTTGCTCGCTGTGCGCATCATACCTTCCTCTTGGGGTTGCCCAACGAACGTGTGAAATACACGCCATCAAGCATATTTTCTGGCGCCGTTGCCGGGGACCGAAGAAAAGTTACACCACAAAGATTTCTAACTCCCACGTCAACTACGCACCAGCATATTTTCTGGCGCCGTTGCCGGGAGATCAAGACACGCTGCAAGGGGAGTCTCCACTTCTCAATCACTTTACTTTGTTTTTGTCTTGCTTAGTTTTATTTACTACTTTGTTTGCTGCACTTATATCAAAACACAAAAAAATTAGTTGCTAGCTTTACTTTATTTACTATCTTGTTTGCTATATCAAAAACACAAAAAAATTAGTTTACTTGCATTTAATTTATCTAGTTTGCTTTATTCACTACCGCTAAAATGAGTAATCCCGAAGTTGAAGTTCGTTCATTTAAGCAACAAGGGGGAGAATGTTTAAAAGATGCTTGGTATAGAATTAGTGATGCCCATAATAGGTGCACTAAGAAACACTCCACTACTATTCTACTCAGGAATTTTTATGTTGGTATCTCTAGCCGGAATAGATATGTTCTTGATTGTCTCGCGGGAGGTAACTTCCTAGGTGCTCCCGCTTTAGAGGCTAGTTGCATTATTGAGAGTTTATTTGGAACACCACCTGTTAATGAAATTAAAATTGAAACCTCCCTTGAGGATGTTATGAAAAAATTGGAAACCATAGAGAAAATTTTTAGTGTTGAAACTAAGTTGGAGATGTTACTTGTTAAAACCGATAAACTTGATAAATCCTTAGGAGGAATTGATGAAAGAATTAGTGTCCTAGGAACTTGTGTTGACCATGATAATCAAATTAATAGGATTGGCGAACTTGAAAAAGCTATGGGAACTTTGGGTTCAACCTTTTCATCTTTACAGTTTAGAGAGAAAGCTTATGTGGGAAAGGAGCAAAAGTTTATGTATGCCTCTAAAGTGCCTAAACCAAAGAAATATTATTATAGGCCTAAAATTGACAAAGCCCCTAGTACCACTGCAAATGGGGGAGCTTATGATGTTGATGCTTCGTCTCTTGATGTTACTTGATATACACTTTCTGCGCCTAGCTGAAAGGCGTTAAAGAAAAGCGCTTATGGGAGACAACCCATGTTTTTACTACAGTATTTTTGTTTTATATTTGTGTCTTGGAAGTTGTTTACTACTGTAGCAACCTCTCCTTATCTTAGTTTTATGTTTTGTTGTGCCAAGTAAAGTCTTTGATAGAAAAGTAAGTACTAGATTTGGATTACTCGCGCAGTTTCAGAATTCTTTGCTGTCACGAATCTGGGTCTATCTCCCTGTAGGTAGCTCAGAAAATTACGCCAATTTACGAGCATGATCCTCAGATATGTACGCAACTTTCATTCAATTTGAGCATTTTCGTTTGAGCAAGTCTGGTGGCCTAATAAAATCCATCTTTACGGACTGTTCTGTTTTGACAGATTCTGTCTTTTATTTCGCATTGCCTCTTTTGCTATGTTGGATGAATTTCTTTGATCCATTAATGTCCAGTAGCTTTATGCAATGTCCAGAAGTGTTAAGAATGATTGTGTCACCTCTGAACATGTGAATTTTTATTATGCACTAACCCTCTAATGAGTTGTTTCGAGTTTGGTGTGGAGGAAGTTTTCAAGGATCAAGAGAGGAGTATGATGCAATATGATTAAGGAGAGTGAAAGCTCTAAGCTTGGGGATGCCCCGGTGGTTCACCCCTGCATATATTAAGAAGACTCAAGCTGTCTAAGCTTGGGGATTCCCAAGGCATCCCCTTCTTCATCGACAACATTATCGAGTTCCTCCCCGAAACTATATTTTTATTCGGCCACATCTTATGTACTTTGCTTGGAGCGTCGGTTTGTTTTTGTTTTTTGTTTTGTTTGAATAAAATGGATCCTAGCATTCACTTTGTGGGAGAGAGACACGCTCCGCTGTTGCATATGGACAAATATGTCCTTAGGCTCTACTCATAGTATTCATGGCGAAGTTTCTTCTTCGTTAAATTGTTATATGGTTGGAATTGGAAAATGATACATGTAGTAAATTGCTAAAATGTCTTGGATAATTTGATACTTGGCAATTGTTGTGCTCATGTTTAAGCTCTTGCATCATATACTTTGCACCCATTAATGAAGAAATACTTAGAGCTTGCTAATTTGGTTTGCATATTTGGTTTCTCTAGAGTCTAGATAACATCTAGTATTGAGTTTTGAACAACAAGGAAGACGGTATGGAGTCTTATAATGTTTACCATATGTATTTTATGTGAGTTTTGCTGTACCGTTCATCCTTGTGTTTGTTTCAAATAACCTTGCTAGCCTAAACCTTGTATCGAGAGGGAATACTTCTCATGCATCCAAAATACTTGAGCCAACCACTATGCCATTTGTGTCCACCATACCTACCTACTACATGGTATTTATCCGCCATTCCAAAGTAAATTGCTTGAGTGCTACCTTTAAAATTCCATCATTCACCTTTGCAATATATAGCTCATGGGACAAATAGCTTAAAAACTATTGTAGTATTGAATATGTACTTATGCACTTTA
Organism: Lolium rigidum; assembly: GCF_022539505.1. Taxonomy (NCBI): domain Eukaryota; kingdom Viridiplantae; phylum Streptophyta; class Magnoliopsida; order Poales; family Poaceae; genus Lolium; species Lolium rigidum. The sequence continues at coordinate 87,615,795 of NC_061508.1, forward strand.
TCTCTTATTAAGTTGCTTGTTGAGCGGTAACCATGTTTCGGGGACGCCATCAACTATTCTTTGTTGGATATCATGTGAGTTGCTATGCATGTCCGTCTTGTCCGAAGCAAGAGAGATCTACCACCTTCATGGTTGGAGCATGCATATTGTTAGAGAAGAACTTTGGGCCGCTAACTAAAGCCATGATTCATGGTGGAAGTTTCAGTTTGGACACATATCCTCAATCTCATATGAGAATAATAATTGTTGCCACATGCTTATGCATAAAAGAGGAGTCCATTATCTCGTTGTCCATGTTGTCCCGGTATGGATGTCTAAGTTGAGAATAATCAAAAGCGAGAAATCCAAAATGCGAGCTTTCTCCTTAGACCTTTGTACAGGCGGCATGGAGGTACCCCATTGTGACACTTGGTCAAAACATGTGCATTGCAAAGATCCGGTAGTCCAAGTTAATTAGGACAAGGTGCGGGCACTATTAGTATACTATGCATGAGACTTGCAACTTGTAAGATATAATGTACATAACTCATATGCTTTATTACTACCGTTGACAAAATTGTTTCATGTTTTCAAAATAAAAGCTCTAGCACAAATATAGCAATCGATGCTTTCCTCTTTGAAGGACCATTCTATTTACTTTTATGTTGAGTCAGTTCACCTATTTCTCTCCACCTCAAGAAGCAAACACTTGTGTGAACCGTGCATTGATTCCTACATACTTGCATATTGTACTTGTTATATTACTCTATGTTGACTATTATCCATGAGATATACATGTTACAAGTTGAAAGCAACCGCTGAAACTTAATCTTCCTTTGTGTTGCTTCAATACCTTTACTTTGATTTATTGCTTTATGAGTTAACTCTTATGCAAGACTTATTAATACTTGTCTTGAAGTACTATTCATGAAAAGTCTTTGCTTTATGATTCACTTGTTTACTCATGTCATCACCATTGTTTTGATTGCTGCATTCACTACATATGTTTACAAATAGTATGATCAAGGTTATGATGGCATATCACTTCAGAAATTATCTTTGTTATCGTTTTACCTGCTCGGGACGAGCAGTAACTAAGCTTGGGGATGCTTGATACGTCTCCGACGTATCGATAATTTCTTATGTTCTATGCCATATTATTGATGATACCTACATGTTTTATGCACACTTTATGTCATATTCGTGCATTTTCTGGAACTAACCTATTAACAAGATGCCGAAGTGCCGATTCGTTGTTCTGTCGTTTTTGGTTTCGGAAATCCTAGTAAGGAAATATTCTCGGAATTGGACGAAATCAAAGCCCAGGGGCCTATTTTTCCACGAAGCTTCCGGAAGTCCGAAGACGAGACGAAGAGGGGCCACGGGGTGGCCAAACCCTAGGGCGGCGCGGCCCCACCCTCGGCCGCGCCGGCCTATGGTGTGGGCCCCCGTGCCGCCTCTTGACTTGCCCTTCCGCCTACTTAAAGCCTCCGTGACGAAACCCCCGCATCCGAGAGCCACGATACGGAAAACCTTACCGAGACGCCGTCGCCGCCGATCCCATCTCGGGGGATCCAGGAGATCGCCTCCGGCACCCCGCCGGAGAGGGGAATCATCTCCCGGAGGACTCTACGCCGCCATGGTCGCCTCCGGAGTGATGAGTGAGTAGTCTACCCCTGGACTATGGGTCCATAGCAGTAGCTAGATGGTTGTCTTCTCCTCATTGTGCTTCATTGTTGGATCTTGTGAGCTGCCTAACATGATCAAGATCATCTATCTCGTAATTCTATATGTTGTGTTTGTCGGGATCCGATGGATAGAGAATACTATGTCATGTTAATTATCAAGTTATTATACATGTGTTGTTTATGATCTTGCATGCTCTCCGTTTCTAGTAGAGGCTCGGCCAAGTTTTTACTTTTAACTCCAAGAGGGAGTACTTATGCTCGATAGTGGGTTCATGCCCGCATTGACACCGGGACAGATGACGAAAAGTTCTAAGGTTGTGTTGTGCTCGTTGCCACTAGGGATAAAACATTGGCGCTATGTTCGAGGATGTAGTTGTTGATTACATTACGCACCATACTTAATGCAATTGTCTCGTTGTTTAGCAACTTAATACCGGAGGGGTTCGGATGATAACCCGAAGGTGGACTTTTTAGGCATAGATGCAGTTGGATGGCGGTCTATGTACTTTGTCGTAATGCCCAATTAAATCTCACTATACTTATCATGTCATGTATGTGCATTGTTATGCCCTCTCTATTTGTCAATTGCCCGACCGTAATTTGTTCACCCAACATGCTTTTATCTTATGGGAGAGACACCTCTAGTGAACTGTGGACCCCGGTCCATTCTTTTAATACTGAAATACAAATCTGCTGCAATACTTGTTTTTACTCGTTTTCTCTCGCAAACAATCATCTTCCACACAATACGGTTAATCCTTTGTTACAGCAAGCCGGTGAGATTGACAACCTCACTCGTTTCGTTGGGGCAAAGTACTTTGGTTGTGTTGTGCAGGTTCCACGTTGGCGCCGGAATCTCCGGTGTTGCGCCGCACTACATCCCGCCGCCATCAACCTTCAACGTGCTTCTTGGCTCCTCCTGGTTCGATAAACCTTGGTTTCTTTCTCGAGGGAAAACTTGCTCGCTGTGCGCATCATACCTTCCTCTTGGGGTTGCCCAACGAACGTGTGAAATACACGCCATCAAGCATATTTTCTGGCGCCGTTGCCGGGGACTGAAGAAAAGCTACACCACAAAGATTTCTAACTCCCACGTCAACTACGCACCAGACACTCTCAACATTGATCACATAACTGAATAAACAAATACTACTTTCTCTACACTCTCTTGTTGGATGACAAACACCATTCATTGTGTAGGGCTACAAGAGCTCCCTCAAGCCGGAGTTAACAAGCTCCACAACATTCGGTGTTCATATTTAAGTAACCTTAGAGTGCATGATAGACCATTGCAATTTAGACCGAGTACTAACATAGCATACACACCGTCAACAATAGCTATGAAAGGGGGAATAGATCGCATCAATACTATCATAGTAATAGTTAACTTCATAATCTACAAGAGATCACAATCATAGCTTATACCAAGTACTACATGATGCACACACTCGTCAACATTACATCATGAAGGAGGAATAGACTACTTTAATAACATCACTAGAGTAGCACATAGATGATATTCAACTAGATCACAAAGCTCATGATCACATAAAGATCACATGGGAGAGAGAGATGAACCACATAGCTACGGTACAGCCCTTAGCCTCGGGGGAGAACTACTCCCTCCTCATCATGGGAGACAGCGATGGCGATGAAGATGGCTTTGGTGTCGATGGAGATGACTCCGGGGGCAATTCCCCGTCCCGGCAGGGTGCTGGAACAGAAACTTCTGTCCCCCGAATTAGAGTTTCGCGATGGCGGCGGCGTTCCTGGAGTCTTTCTAGAGTTTCGTCAATCGGTCTCGAAGTTTTAGGTCACGAAGGCTTAAATAGGCGAAGAGGCGGAGTCGGAAGGGTCCTGGGGCCACCAGACCATAGGGGGCGCCCCCCCTTGGCCGCGCCGCCTTGTGGGGTGGGGCCCCCCTGGCTCCTCCCTGGCCCCTCTTCGGTGCTCTGGAAGCTTCCGGGAAAAATAAGATATTGGGCGTTGATTTCGTCCGATTCCGAGAATATTTCCTTTGTAAGATTTCTGAAACCAAAAACAGCAAAAAACAGCAACTGGCTCTTCGGCATCTCGTCAATAGGTTAGTGCCGGAAAATGCATAATAATGACATAAAGTGTGTATAAAACATGTGAGTATCATCATAAAAGTAGCATGGAACATAAGAAATTATAGATACGTTTGAGACGTATCACGCAGCTCTCTCCAGTGTTTTCTAGGCTAGCTGATGGACAAGCTTCTGCTGAGAAATTTGAGGTAAACGGCCACGGATACAACAAAGGGTACTATCTAGCTGATGGTATCTACCCGACGTATGCTACATTTGTGAAAAAATCCCGTCTACAGCTTTGGAGATGGACGCTTATTTTGCAACATGCCAGGAAGAGCTCGCAAGGATGTTAAGCGTGCTTTTGGGGTGCTTCAGCAGCGTTTCACCGTTGTCAAATACCCTGCTCTAACTTGGTCCGAGTCTCAGATGTGGGAGGTGATGAACGCTTGTGTGATCTTGCACAACATAATCATTGAGAGCGAGCACGACGAACTTGTGCATGATGATCAACCATTTAATTATCAAGGGCATCTTGCTGAGGTAGAGCACGTACCCCAACAATTTGGTACTTTCCTTCATATGCACACGAAATTCGAGATGCAGATGTTCATGCTCAACTTCAGGCGCATCTACCTGCGCATTTGTGGGCGAGGAGAGAAACCGCCAACAATGCATGATTTAATTTCTATTTGTTTGATTGTATGAATAATTTAATTTCTATTTGTTTGATTGTATGAATAATTTAATTTCTATTTGTTTGATTGGATGAATAGTTTAATTTCTATTTATATGATTGTATGAATAATTACAATATAGTATAAATAATAGGGATTTCTATTTTCGTGCCCTCGGGTCGTTAGTTGTACTCAGTTTTCCCCAGCCCCTTAGTTTTTCCTCAGTTTTCCCCAAGCCTATGTCTGAAACCCGCAGAAGGAGCTCAGACGGAAGGAATCCGTTTATTTGGACGTTCTGTGCTGACGTGTTGCGCCGCGTCGTCTGTGGGGCCGCGTCGTGTGGGGCCGCGTCATGTGGGGCCGCGTCGCGTGGGGCTGGTAGAAAGGGACCGCATGGGACAGGACGAGAAGCGTTTGGTTGCACGTGAGCAAGAGCTGGGTTTTGTCTCTCTCGGCCCAAATTGGCATTTTTAAGAGCACCTTTTCCCCTCTTTCTCTCTCTCGTCTTTTTCACCAAATTAGTATCAAATCTAGAGAAGCTTCTATTTCTGTCTTTCTTCAATATGGCAGCAAATCTACTAGCAAATCTAGTAGCAAATCTCCGGGGTTATTTATGCCTTTTGGCCCTCGTTTTTTGCCCAATATGGCAGCAAATCTAGTAGCAAATCTAGAAGCTAGTATATGATAAATTCACAACAAGCATAATCACAAAACTAAGTATAATACATAAACCGCATACAGCAGCCAAAAGCGAGCAATAACGTTGTTAATGTTCACGACAAACTAAGCTGATATACAAGACGCACGCAATGTATGGACAACAAGAAGATTAGGATGAATGAATTTGTTCTTCATTCCTCCTCATATATTTCTTCGTCGCTCCATTCGTGCATTACCCCAAGGAAATATTCATTGAACTCCTTCCGTCTGCAGTGTGCGGCCAATACATCCTCCAAACGGTATGGCTTCTGTTCATTTCTCATACCGTAGCTTCCTATTCTATCCACACGTACTGGCCACTCATCCCAGGCCTTTGTATTATGAGAGTACTCTCTTATATAACCCAAATCCGTGTAGTAGATGCTGCCAGGTCGAAGTGTCGGGTACACTCCGGTGTCGATGGAGATACACCGGATATAATTCACGAAGAAGGCATTACTGCCAATGTTACTGACCGGATGGAGAGAGCGGCTCTGAGTGTCCACACGGTACACCAATGGTTTGCCCGCCAAAGCCTCGCGGACCAACAACACAAGCAGCAGATCACCATCCGACTTCACAAGGTAGAACTTCGACGTCCAAGTTCGGGAAATGAAATTAGTGTCTCCATCTTGACAAGGTGCTCGCGCGCTGCTGCAACCGTACATTGGTGCACACTATTCTTCCGATCTCAAAATTGTCCGCAGCCTACGCATACAGTTCACCATTGAACGGGGTAATGCAACGCAAACAATGGTTCTTGATCGAAAATCTTCCTTCTCCCCAATCCCCATCTTCATTTATATCCTTAGTTGGAGTGCTCTCATCGACCCAACCAATTTCCGACGGGTAATGTGCGGCAACGAAGACCATAGTCGGGGATTTGATAACAGCGATCGATTTCGAAAAACGGATGGCATCCGCGCCTCAAACATACTCGTTCGATTTCTTTGTGAGTGGGTTCAGCAGCCGTATCTTGTGCGGCGGGTTCTTCTGGGCAAGCACGATGACGCCACGGGGAAAGCCGACGAAGTAGAATCTAAAATATATTGAAAAGATAACATTCAAGCACTAAGATTGAAAATAAGATCTATGGTGACGCCACGGGAAAAGCCGAGGAATTTGAACCTTGCACGAACTGCGCAGATAGATCTATGGTGACATAGCGGGATGTGCCGAGATGGAGGAAGGTGAACTCAGCGGCGCGTGGAAGGGCGTGGTGTAGCATGATCCATTCGTGCGGGTGCACGTCGGGATCGAGTAAACCCGAGCGCCAATTTCTACGGACTTGCCTCATAGCAGAGTAGCTGTCCACGTACTCCTCTTTCGCCAATAAGCATTCGCCGATCTTGTGAAGTGGTCCGTCGGCCGTGAGACCGGCCCAGGTTCACGGAGGCGCCGCGCTTGGATGCGCCGCCCTCGGATGCGCCGCCCTCGGAGGCGACGGGCTCGGCGGCGACGGGCTCGGCGGCGACGGGCTCGGAGTCGACGGGCTCGGAGGCGACGGGCTCGGGGCGATGGCCGCCGGCGCATTCTTCTTCTCCATCGCCGGCAGGGGAGGGCTCGTACGGTGGGTGGGGTTTTTTGGAGAAGTTGATGGGACGTGAGAGGGGTGGTTTCGTGCGTGAGCGATAATGAGACGTACTGTGTGCAGAGGGAGGGAGAGAGGGGCTTACGCGTCCCAAATGCGACCCGCATCAACAATGGCACGTCTTCCACGTCTGCACCGCAACACGCGTCAATAATGGCACGTCTTCCACTTCTGCACCGCAACACGCGTCCTCGAGTCTAACCCTGGAAATTTAGATATACTCAGGTATACCCTCGAGTCATATACTAGCATTTTTTGTATGCTCGGCTTTCACCTTGAGTGCTAATACTCGGCTAGTGCAATATACTCAGTTTTACCCTCAAGTGGCTGGTCAACAGAGAGTCAACAAATGGGATTAACTAGTTAAATGAGTTATTTAATGTGCAAAAATTCCGAAAAAGAGTGGCACTTACTCATGGAGTCTTTACCACAAATTTCCAATTCTCAAATCATAGATAAATCGTAGATAAATCAAGTTTCACCACAAATTGCCACTTCTCAAATCACCTAGTAGCTATGAAGGTGCATGGTTTTCCATAATAAGCCCTACCCAAAACAGACTTTTCCCAAAACATACTTTGTCTGAATGAGACCATAATTTTCACACTCATGTAGATTTGTATTGCAAATAGTTTGAGGTAGGCCAAGATGGGTTTCATTGTACAAAACACGCATTTTCCATTAATCTCATATTTGAATCCCTTAGTCTGTTTACTACTCACTTGCCCTTGGTTTCTTGATACTACTCAGCTTTTGCCCTCTCCCTTCACAAACTCTCACGTACGCCCAACATTGCCCCGATTGGTCTAGCCCATGTCACGCGGATCGTGCCCGACGACCGTTGATCGTATGATCTAACGGGCAGGATAACCCCTATCTCTCTCTCCGGTCGGGGCCACCACCCTCTCTCTCTCTCTCTCGTCGTCGGTTAGCTTCACGCAAAGTTTGGTTTTCCGCATTATTTTTCACGAGCTAAATTATAAACTCTTTTTAGGCATTACTTTTCACGCAAAAAATGATAAACCATCACCGATTTGTTGTAGCCATTACTTTTCACGCAAAAAAAATGATACACCATCACCCATTTCTTGTACCCATTACTTTTCACGCAAAAAACGATAAATCATCACCGATTTGTTGTAGCCATTACTTTTCACGCAAAAAATGATACACCATCACCCATTTCTTGTAGCCATTACTTTTCACGCAAAAAACGATAAACCATCACCGATTTGTTGTAGCCATTAATTTTCACGCACAAAAATGATACACCATCGCCCATTTCGTGTACCCATTACTTTTCACGCAAAAAACGATAAACCATCATCGATTTGTTGTAGCCATTACTTTTCACGCACAAAAATGATACACCATCACCCATTTCGTGTACCCATTACTTTTCACGCAAAAAACGATAAACCATCACCGATTTATTGTAGCCATTACTTTTCACGCACAAAAATGATACACCATCACCCATTTCGTGTACCCATTACTTTTCACGCAAAAAATGATAAACCATCACCGATTTTGTTGTAGCCATTACTTTTCACGCACAAAAATGATAAACCATCACCGATTTGTTGTAGCCATTACTTTTCACGCACAAAAATGATACACCATCACCCATTTCGTGTAGCCATTACTTTTCACGCAAAAAATGATACACCATCACCCATTTCTTGTACCCATTACTTTTCACGCAAAAACGATAAACCATCACCGATTTCTTGTAGCCATTACTTTCCTTTTAGGCATTACTTTTCACGGTAAAATGATAAACTATACCCCCACAACGGTCGTCTCCTCCTTAATTTATTGTGTATAAACCCCCACAACGGTCATCTCCTCCTTATTTTATTGTGTAAACCCTACAACGGTCATCTCTCCCTTATAAACACCCACACGGCCATCCCTTGTGTCAATAGGTTCTGCCTCTCTCTTCTTTTCGTTCACATACACTTTATCCATTGCCATGGCTTCCACGTCTCGGACGCGGACCGGAAGGGGAAGGGGAAGGGGATCATCATCATTGCCACCACCACCGTCAACACTGCCATTGATCATAGAGGAGTTCTTCATCGTCGTCTATGAAGACCCTTTGGTCAAGAAGGTACGTACGCGTTCCCACATATATGATGCATGTGATTAATTATGGGCATGTTCTAAAAAAACCTTTAATTTCAAGGGTTCCCTAATTTCAAACGATCGGCGCTCGATCTCTTTGCAGGAACTCCCAAAAAATTTGCGGACTATCTTGACGGCAAGGAGCCAGCTAAGGTGTATCCGCGAGCAGCCGACTGCGGTCCTCGTCTCTCGGACCGTGGAGGTCCTATTTGACGGACAAGGCCGGATGTACCTCGACAAGGGCTGGGAGAAATTCGCCATCGCGCACGGTGTGGATTTCGGCTGGTTCGTACACTTCAAATATGAAGGCGATGATGTGCTCACAAGTGAAGGTGTTCGACGGAACAATGTGCAGGAGGTACTACTACTCGGACGACGAAGATACCGACGATGAAAGCGACGACGACGTGAAGCCATGCATCCATCCCCTTTAGATAATTAAGGGGATTATGACCAAGAATATATATGTAGCTTCATATGCATCGATTTAGAGATCTAGCTATTTTCTATATATTATGCATGTAAAAAATAATATCGCATTTCCACTATTATTCGAGCACCACATCCTCCAAACGATGCCGATGCCTATGCCGATATCGGCATGGTCGAACGGCTATGCTCGCCGCCACCGCTAGGTCAACGTCGGGATGCACAATGTTTAGCATAAGAGTCACTTTAGATTAAGCTCGCGAAAATAGTCACGTGCCATGGGCTGAGGCGACCCCTACAGAGCGACTCTATATTATATTCTCTAAATAAAATAGACGACCACAGCGGTCATTGGCTGCGGAGGCCCCACAGAGCGGCAATATATAATTTTCTATAAATAAATAGACGACCCACCGGTCATTGGCTGCGGCAGCCCCATAGAGCGGCCCCATTTGTCATTGGCAAGCACCGCGTATACAATCAGGAAATAAAACGGCCCACGCGTCGGCGGTAGATGGATCCACCCGTCAGCACGAGACGGTCAGCGAGGAACCGACCTCACGGTAACGGTAAGGCCTCTGACCTGACGGCAACCCGCGTCTTCGAGGGGTTTCAAACTAGAGGGAGGGGAAAACTGAGGAAAAACTAACGAGCTGGGGAAAACTGAGTACAACCAACGAAGCAGGGGCACGAAACTAGAAATCCCTAAATAATATGTGATTGACATATTGTGTTAAAATATTGTAAAAAAAATAGAGCCTCCATATGGAAGTGCCCGTGTGGAAACAGCATCCCTTAAGATGATGTAGTAGCGGTGGAGATGCTCTAATACCGGCTGGAAAGGTGGGTTTTGCAAAACTCCAGCGATACGTATGCGTACACGTGGCAGTGGCGGTGGTTCCAAATTAGATCCTTGCCTAAACTGACGGATGATTGCCTTGCCAAATAATTCAAGATCGTCGTGCAACTAGAAGATCACCTTTGTTTTGTCGCGCATAAACAAATCGTTGAAAGATCCCTGTAGTTTTGTTACGCATAAACAAATGGAGGAACGTGCCGAATCTGCTGATCGGAACATTAGGTGTTAAAATTTAAGCGGAAATTGCTCTGCTATGTCTGGGAAAAACAAATCTACTCCTAACAGCGTACTGTACCTGAATCCGCTACCGTGCGCTGTGCCCGCTAAACCCTCCTTTCTTGAGATAAATCCCTTTTTTTCCGTTGCACTGAGAGCATCTCTACCGGTACTTTCCAAAAAAGCGTCGGCGTGCATACCGGCAGCAGGCTATGGTGAACGCCGGCTGCATGCAATTAACCTTTAGGGACCAAGTCTCACACCAATTAGCCCAATAGAGACGCTGGCACCCCGACCACCACCTCTCGAATAAATGAGGGATAAGACCTTCAACCTCTGCATCCTCTTTAGCCTTGCAATTAGGATGGCAAGCTTGTCCAATAACAATATCATAGAGAAGTGCCGAACGAGAGTCTCGGTAAGACCCTTCTTAGTCTCAAAGTAGTGGTCAATAACCTCATTGACTAACACCTACAGACCCCCCCCCCCCCCCCGCCGCCGCCACAAAATTCAAAATTAGGTCACTCCATTTTGGTCGAAAAACTATAAAGATGTGCAAATTTATAAAACTAAAACTACAAAGATGTGCAAATTTATATGTCAACTGAAAGTGAATAGCCATTCATTAGAAGTAAATTTGGTGGTGACGTGTACAAAAAGTTAAGAGGGTGTTTGCTTCAACATCACGGTCCTTTGTTTCACACAATACTGCATGTGGGGCTTCCTTGCATCTTGTCAGTGTACCGCGAGGCCGACAGCAAAATTGAGCTGGTGCACATATAATAATGTCGACGTATACACACCAAAAAAATTATTTTTGAGAAACCCAATACAAACGCAGACGCTCACATACACGCGCATACACTCATCTCTATAAATGCACACACGCACACCCTACCTCTATGAGCACTTCCGGAAGACTGAGCCGGCGGATTGGATCTTGCAATTGACGAAGTCACCACATGCGCCTCGTTGTGGGCGGGAACATCGTCTCCCACTGAATGAATATTCTGCCGTTTATGAGACACACAGATGTCAAACATGAGATTTGATCTCTGGTGGGCTGGGGGTACAACCACCCTCCTAACCACCCAACCTCAAGTCTTTTTACTTAGATCTTTTTAATATTTTTAAATATTTTTCCCGAGTAGCAGGGCATATGGTTCCAAGTTCAAAAGTGGATTTCCAATTATGAACTCATTGAATGGTTGTTTCCAAAACTAAAACTACAAACATGTGCAAATTTATATGTCTACCCAAAAATGCGAACACCCGGTTGTTTCGAAAATTAAAGCTACAAAGATTTTTTACAACTCACGCATCTTCAGCGGCCCAACGCAAACGGACGTTATCCGCACAGATGTAAGATGGATCTGCACCCTGCTCAGCGACCCGACGAATAATGACCGGCATGTCCACGTGGATGCAAACGCGGCCTAAATTTGCGACGTGAATGCATCTGCCCAGACTACACCTGGGCATTCCTCGGGCTGGGCCAGGTTTCAGGCCAGGCCTGAAAAAGCATGACCTGAAATTTCCAGGCCTGAGCTCGGCACTGCCCGACCTTCAGCTTACAAATAGGCTCGAACCCGCTCGAACTGCCAAAATCCCGGCTTGACCCAACAAGCCCGACCCAAATTAGGCTTGAATTGTGTTTTCTGCAAGTCCGAGGCCGACTGGGCTCCAAAATCAGGCCCGAACCCGGCCCGGTCCTAGATTTTCGGGCCGGGCCATCCGGGTCGGCCTGCCCATGCCCAGATGTAGCCCACACGCCACGCGGACGCAGTGCGTGTCCACGCCCTGTCGCCACCGGTTCGCCTGGTAGCGAGCGCGAGGTCGCATCGCTTTCATGACTACGCGTGTCGCAGCCTTCACCATCAATGGCCTCGTCTTCAGAGGTCGCGCCATGTCTAGCGGGTCTGCACCACCATCAATGGCACACGCCTTCGTATCCCGCGCACGTCCTTAAAAAAGCACCGGCAAAATTCTGCCATCGCCCACACCTTCCTGGCCACGCTTGCACCCAAACACACCGAAAGTGACAGAAGAGGAACGACCACGTGGCAGGATCTTCGTAGGCGGCGAAGGAGGACAAACCGTGGATGAGGGGCCCCTTCTTTCCTCTGTTGCTCCAATGTTTTACGAAAATTAGATGCCCTGTGTTGAGTGGAACGACGTGCACATGCCGGGCGGGTGGCGCCTCAGCAAGGCGCGGGTGCCCATCCGTCTGTGCCGCATTTCGGTCTGGGGCGGGACGCAAAGATCGAGTGCATGCGTGCCATTCTCCCGCCGGATCTCTGTCGCGACCCCGACTTCGCGCGTTGACTAGCCCTTGTGGGAAAACTACCTCCACCGGGACGTGGTTCTCGACAAGCGGCGGAAGGCGCGGTTACTTGGCAACAAGGACTTCAACTTCAGCCTGTTGACAGGGCCGCTGCGGCGGTCGCGTACGCCACCACCTCCATCGCCTCCGACGTGGGACAAATCCAACGACATCGTTGCCACGTTGTTTCACGTGATCCACATGGCACATCAGGAGGGCAGACAAATTGAGCTGCTAGAGGAGCTGACCGAGGACAAGGCGACGAGGCTAGCCCTCCTCTTGTTGGAGATGTCGCAGCCACCTATGTCGAGGAAGGCTGTCGACCACATGCCGTCAGACCTGTCGAAGGAAGAGGCCTTCAACCTGGCATTGCAGGACTCTGTTTAGCCACCTCTGCCTCATGGGCACTAGCAACCGCTCCATCTCCGCCATCGGCTGCAATGGCATTTGCTCCTCCGGTTACCACATGGCCATGGGTGATCCCGAACCTCGTCGACCTAACCTTGCACCCAGGTGCCCAGAGACGAGGAGGAGTAGGCTATGGTTAGGGTTTTAGCAGGCCATGGCCTTTTTATATATTCATGTTTTATTTTTAACGCTATATAAATTGTTTTATAAATGAAAAAAAATTGTGGAACAATGAAATATGCCGTGCCAGTGGAGGTACCCTAAGATGCAATCGGTCCGTCGTAGGCTGAAGGCTAATTTCGTATCCACTATCCGACGCAAACTGACATAAGCTGGAGATGACCTCGTGCAAACACTTTTTACATGTAAATTTGGTGGTGATGTGTAGGAAAAGTAAACAGGGTGTTTGCTTCAACATCACGGTCCTTTGTTTCACACAGTAGTGCACATGGGGCTTCCTTGCGTCTTGTCCGTGTACCGCGAGGCCGGCAGCAAGGTAACATGCGGGCGGGGGGCACGATTAGTCAATCCATGTGTCTTGTTGTTGAATCAGAAATTCAGAGAATCCATGTCGCCATCCAACTGAGCTCCTAAAAAACACATGATGAGTCTTTTGTCGCCGTTGAGAAATCGAAATCTGCCTGCAACGGCATGATGGCTCGCGAGACCGAATACAGTGTGTAGTCAGTAGTCACTCGCGTAGAGCAAAGCTTGAAAGCAAGTAGAGCAGGAGAGGAGAGGGGACGGGCCGGTGGTGGTGGTGGTGGTAGGTTTTGGCGCCGATGTGTCTACCGATCTGAAAAGAAGCTCTCCCGGCTCGTCTACCGAGACGCTCTGCCCTTTGCCTTTCCGCTCGCCCAATGCCGTGGCCGTCGTGGAATGTCGAGTCTACGGACCGGCGCCGGGTAGCGTGCGCCTGCACAGAGGCCATTGCCTACCACCTAGTCCTAGGCACCTAGGCACGACGATCCCTCTTGCACCGGTGCACCGAGTGTATTGGGATTTTTCAGTTTTTGCAGAATCCAAGAATCTGGATGGCGACGAGCTCTATCCGTGGGCACGGACCATGGCGACGGGGAACTCGGGGAGATCACGTGGCACAACGCTGGCGCGCCGCAGAGGCTCACCTGCACTGTGCACACCCAACTCGCCAGACTCAGAATTCAGGAACGGCCCCGAGACCGGACCGCGTGGCGACAAGTTCCCGTTACATCCATCGTTTCCGATGGTCGCCCCAAATCTAATCGCTGTCCAATCCTAATCTTTGAGGAATCCCTCTGGCAACTAAGTCTAGTCGGGGTCCCACGCAAAAGCATCACCACCGGGCACCTCTGCCGGCAACAGCACCGGTACACGTATTAGGAAAATCGTCTAAATTTTAAAATTCAAATGATCTTTGATTCGGAACAATTTGAAGAGATTATTGCCGCGGTAGTAGCATTCATCAGAGTCGTCGACCTCATCCTTCCCGCGCTGGCCAGGTTCGTCATTGGGCTAGTCCTTTACAATGCCGCTAGGTCCGGCGTCGCAGGCACAGCCGACCGCGCCAATGTTGGGCTCGTCCATGACGATACTGCTAGGTCGGCAGCCCTGGCAAAGCCAACGTCGCCATCGTCGCTCGCACGAGGTCGATGATTTGCTTGCCTGCTTTGCGGATCGATGCCTCGATCGACCACTCCCAGGTACGGTAGTCGTTAACCGAGTTTATCCACGCCCTGTTGTAGCCAAGCATGTTTGCGGGGCCGTCAATGCTCGAGAGCATCCTCTGCTGTTGGAGGTAAGCGGCATGCGACTCCCCACAGTCGATCTCCTCCTCCATCTATTACCAGCATAGTGAAAAAACAACTACGTCTACGACCTCGCGTCCCTCTCGTGAAAGAAAACAGAGGCGGCGGCTAGGGTGGAAACCCTAGTGAGAGGACACGGATACCGCCTATAGGGGGTTAATAGTCGGTTTAAAACGTTTACGATTATGGCTTAACAAATGCGGATTAAAACTAGCGTTTAATTTGTCAAGCATAAAACCTATATAACTAGGGTTCACATATGTGCATCAACAACTTTTGTTAAGCAATACAAGCAAATATGTGATAACAAGATATATAACTTCAAGCACGAAGGCTATCACAAAGTAAAAGTGCATAAGTAAATAACTCGGGTGTAGAAATAACCGAGGTGACACGGAGACAACGATGTATCCCGAAGTTCACACTCTTGCGAGTGCTAGTCTCCGTTGTAGCGGTGTGGAGGACAAAACACTCCAAACGCCACGAAGGCCTCACCGTATGCTCCTCGACCCTTCCCACCAAAGGGGAAGATCTCGATCCACTATGGAACCTTAGGGTGGTCACCGAACCCACATAAAGTTGGGGGCTATCTCCAACACTTAATTGGAGGCTCCCAATAAATCGCCACAAAGGCCTTGCCTTTCAAGAATCTCCACAACTTATTTGGAGTTCCCAAGAACACCACAAAGACCACTAAGCCGTCTAGGGTCCAAAGACCCAAGAGGATCAAGCTCTGGGAACAAGCTCCCGAAGATAATATCTCACGAACTTTCACCTCCACGTATCACCGCGGAGAAGTCAAACCGATGCACCAAATGCAATGGCAAAAATACCACAAAGATGCTCAAATCATTCTCTCTCAAATTCTAACAAAGCTACAAAAGCTATTGGGGGAATATGATAGGAAGAGAAAATAGGAGAACACAAAATTCTCCAAGATCTAGATCCCAAAGATTTACTCACAAAGAGATGATTTGGTTTGGTCAAAATATGAATCTAGATCTCCTCAATCTTTCTCTCAAATATATGCAAGAATCATTGGAAGGGGAGAAAGATCTCAAGCTCAAAGAGGTCAACAACAATGGAGGAGAGAGGCTTGAGAGAGAGAGGAAAAATCGTGTGCAACAGAAAAAAGGGGGGGCTTAAAAAGGTGCTCACGAAAATTTGCCCGTTGGGCTTGGCCTAGCTGGGCAGGTAGTACCGCCGAGGTTTGGCCGGTACTATCAGCCGTGGTCGACGTGGCAGCACGGGGGAGGAGCATCGAAGCGAGGCCGTGCGGGTGAGGGGAGACCGGTACCGCCGGCCACCCACGCCTGGTACCACCGGCCAGGCGGGGGCGGTACCACCGGTGTTGGTACAAGTTGTGGTATCGGCCATGCTCGCGGGGCTACTGGGAGCATTGCCACTTTGCCGGTAGTGTGGCCGGCTTTTCAGGCGGTGCCACCGGCCAGGCACATGCGGTGGTACCGGCCGCCACCACCGGTGCCACCGGCCGCGCCGCCGAGCGCCCAGCTTCTTCCCTTCCCTTATTTCCTTCTCTTTTCATTTCTTTTTACTCCAATACTAGGCAATATAAGAAACACAATAACTCGAGCTAGGGAAATCCTAATGGGATGAAACCAATTTTGTTGTAAAGAGGACGACAAGAGCAGCCCCAATACAAAGGGGGCTGATTTTCTATGAATTTTAGAGTCAAGCCTCTAAATACGAGAAACCAAGAAAATCACCAAACTTGAAAACGAAACAAGTGATCTATGCGAAATCCGTTTTCGATGAACTAGAGCTTGTCATGGAAATAACCACAAGCTCTAAAACACCATATGGATAAGATCCAAATAATAACTAAAAAATATGATGCAAGGATGCAAAGGTTTGATCGCACTCCGAACGATATGATCGAGTTACTCACTCGAGAGCCCGTCGATAGTATAGCGTCTAGCCTATAAACCGATCTCCGAACTAAACCACAAGACCGGTAAGAAAGAAACCCTATCAAGAGCAAATCTTAACCTTACGCATTCCACTTGAGCTTGATGATGACGGTCTTGACCGCAACAAGATGAAACGCCTTTTTTTGATTGTGCTTGCTTGATGAAGTCTTGCGAATCGCTCCCCCGTACTCCACTATGGGAGAGCTTCTTCTTTGGTGCATCTTCACATATACATGATCACCATATGGGTGGCAAGCTTCAAGAGGTTGATCTCTTCGAGTTGGTGATGTCTACGGGAGCTTCTATTCTTGTAGACAGTGTTGGGCCTCCAAGAGCAGAGGTTTGTAGAACAGCAGCAAGTTTCCCTTAAGTGGATCACCCAAGGTTTATCGATCTCAGGGAGGAAGAGGTCAAAGATATCCCTCTCATGCAACCCCGCAACCACAAAGCAAGAAGTCTCTTGTGTCCCCAACACACCTAATAGGTGTACTAGTTCGACGAAGAGATAGTGAAATACAGGTGGTATGAATATATATGAGCAGAGAGCAACGGCACCGTAAAAGTGCTTTGCCCAGATACAAGAACAAGCGATAGTAACGCAGCAAGTAGTAACGCAGTAAAACAAGAAACAAGCAGCGATAGCGATATTTAGGAACAAGGCCTAGGGATTAGACTTTCACTAGTGGACACTCCCAACATTGATCACATAACAGAATAGATAAATGCATACTCTACACTCTTGTTGGATGATGAACACATTGACACGAACCCTCAATGCCGGAGTTAACAAGCTCCACAATTCAATGTTCATATTTAAATAACCTTAGAGTGCAAGAAAGATCAACACGACTAAACCAAGTACTAACACATCATGCACACTCGTCACCTTCACACTATGTAGGAGGAATAGATCACATCAATACTATCATAGCAATAGTTAACTTCACAATCTACAAGAGATCATGATCATAGCATACGCCAAGTACTAACACGGATGCACACACCGTCACCATTACACCGTGCGGGAGGAATAAACTACTTTAATAACATCACTAGAGTAGCACATGGATAAATTGTGATACAAAACACATTGCAATCATAAAGAGATATAAATAAGCACTTCACTACGCCATTCATAACGTGTGAGTAAGTATTCTGTGAAATATAGCCTAAGAGACCCACACGGTGCACACACTCGTCACCTTTACACACGTGGGACAAGGAGTCTCCTGGAGATCACATAAGTAAAACTCACTTGACTAGCATAGTGACATCTAGATTACAAGCATCATCATATGAATCTCAATCATGTAAGGCAGCTCATGAGATTATTGTATTGAAGCACATAGGAGAGAGATTAACCACATAGCTACCGGTACAGACCCCGAGCCTCGATGGAGAACTACTCCCTCCTCATGGGAGCAAGCAGCGGTGATGAAGATGGCGGTGGAGATGGCAGCGGTGTCGATGGAGAAGCCTTCGGGGGCACTTCCCCGCTCCGACAGGTGCCGGAACGGAGACTCCGTCCCCCGCATCTTGACTTCGCGATGGCGGCGGCTCTGGAAGGTTTTCCGTATCGTGGTTCTTCTTATCAGGGTTTTCGCGACGGAGGCTTTAAATAGGCGGAAGGGCAGCCTCGGAGGGGGCCTGGGGGGGCCCACACCATAGGGCGGCGCGGCCCCCCTCCGGCCGCGCCGGGTGTGGTGTGGGGCCCCCGTGGCTTCCTCCGGCGGCTCTCGGGTGTTCTGGAAGGCTCCGGGAAAAATAGGACCCCGGGTCTTGATTTCGTCCAATTCCGAGAATATTTCGTTACTAGGATTTCCGGAACCAAAAACAGCGATAAAACGAGAACTGGCTCTTCGGCATCTTGTTAATAGGTTAGTTCCGAAAATGCACGAATATGACATAAAGTGTGCATAAAACATGTAGGTATCATCAATAATATGGCATGGAACATAAGAAATTATCGATACGTCGGAGACGTATCAAGCATCCCCAAGCTTAGTTCCGCTCGTCCCGAGCAGGTAAAACGATAACAAAGATAATTTCGAAGTGACATGCCATCATAACCTTGATCATACTATTTGTAAACATATGTAATGAATGCAGCGATCAAAACAATGGTAATGACATGAGTAAACAAGTGAATCATAAAGCAAAGACTTTTCATGAATAGTACTTCAAGACAAGCATCAACAGGGAGTTAACTCATAAAGCAATAAATCAAAGTAAAGGTACTGAAACAACACAAAGGAAGATTAAGTTTCAGCGGTTGCTTTCAACTTGTAACATGTATATCTCATGGATAATTGTCAACATAGAGTAATATAACAAGTACAATATGCAAGTATGTAGGAATCAATGCACAGCTCACACAAGTGTTTGCTTCTTGAGGTGGAGAGAGATAGGTGAACTGACTCAACATAAAAGTAAAAAAGAATGGTCCTTCAAAGAGGAAAGCATCGATTGCTATATTTGTGCTAGAGCTTTTATTTTGAAAACATGAAACAATTTTGTCAACGGTAGTAATAAAGCATATGAGTTATGTAAATTATATCTTACAAGTTGCAAGCCTCATGCATAGTATACTAATAGTGCCCGCACCTTGTCCTAATTAGCTTGGACTACCGGATCTTTGCAATGCACATGTTTTAACCAAGTGTCACAATGGGGTACCTCCATGCCGCCTCGTACAAAGGTCTAAGGAGAAAGCTCGCATTTTGGATTTCTCGTTTTTGATTATTCTCAACTTAGACATCCATACCGGGACAACATGGACAACAGATAATGGACTCCTCTTTAATGCATAAGCATGTGGCAACAATTATTATTCTCATATGAGATTGAGGATGTGTGTCCAAAACTCGAAACTTCCACCATGATTCATGGCTTTAGTTAGCGGCCCAATGTTCTTCTCTAACAAGATGCATGCTCCAACCATTAAGGTGGTAGATCTCTCTTACTTCGCACAAGACGGGCATGCATAGCAACTCACATGATATTCAACAAAGAATAGTTGATGGCGTCCCCAGAAGCATGGTTATCGCGCAACAAGCAACTTAATAAGAGATAAAGTGCATAAGTACATATTCAATACCACAATAGTTTTTAAGCTATTTGTCCCATGAGCTATATATTGCAAAGGTGAATGATGGAATTTTAAAGGTAGCACTCAAGCAATTTACTTTGGAATGGCGGATAAATACCATGTAGTAGGTAGGTATGGTGGACACAAATGGCATAGTGGTTGGCTCAAGGATTTGGATGCATGAGAAGTATTCCCTCTCGATACAAGGTTTAGGCTAGCAAGGTTATTTGAAACAAACACAAGGATGAACGGTGCAGCAAAACTCACATAAAAGACATATTGAAAACATTATAAGACTCTACACCGTCTTCCTTGTTGTTCAAAACTCAATACTAGATGTTATCTAGACTCTAGAGAAACCAAATATGCAAACCAAATTAGCAAGCTCTAAGTGTTTCTTCATTAATGGGTGCAAAGTATATTATGCAAGAGCTTAAACATGAGCACAACAATTGCCAAGTATCAAATTATCCAAGACATTTTAGAGTTACTACATGTAGTATTTTCCATTTCCAACCATATAACAAATTAACGAAGAAGAAACTTCGCCATGAATACTATGAGTAGAGCCTAAGGACATACTTGTCCATATGCTACAGCGGAGCGTGTCTCTCTCCCAAAAAGTGAATGCTAGGATCCATTTTATTCAAACAAAACAAAAAAAACAAAAAAAACCGACGCTCCAAGCAAAGTGCATAAGATGTGACGGAATAAAAATATAGTTTCAGGGGAGGAACCTGATAATGTTGTCGATGAAGAAGGGGATGCCTTGGGCATCCCCAAGCTTAGACGCTTGAGTCTTCTTATAATATGCAGGGGTGAACCACCGGGCATCCCCAAGCTTAGAGCTCTCACTCTCCTTGATCATATTGCATCATACTCCTCTCTTGATCCTTGAAAACTTCCTCCACACCAAACTCGAAACAACTCATTAGAGGGTTAGTGCACAATAAAAATTAACATGTTCAGAGGTGACACAATCATTCTTAACACTTCGGACATTGCATAAAGCTACTGGACATTAATGGATCAAAGAAATTCATCCAACATAGTAAAAGAGGCAATGCGAAATAAAAGGCAGAATCTGTCAAAACAGAACGAGTCCGTAAAGATGGATTTTATTAGGGCACCAGACTTGCTCAAATGAAAATGCCCAAATTGAATGAAAGTTGCGTACATATCAGAGGATCATGCACGTAAATTGGCTTAATTTTCTGAGCTACCTACAGGGAGGTAGACCCAGATTCGTGACAAGCAAAGAAATCTGGAACTGCGCAAGTAATCCAAATCTAGTACTTACTTTACTATCAAAGACTTTACTTGGCACAACAAAACTCAAAACTAAGATAAGGAGAGGTTGCTACAGTAGTAAACAACTTCCAAGACACAAATATAAAACAAAGTACTGTAGCAAAATAACACATGGGTTATCTCCCAAGAAGTTCTTTCTTTTTAGCCATTAAGATGGGCTCAGCAGTTTTAATGATGCACTCGCAAGAAATAGTATTCGAAGCAAAAGAGAGCATCAAGAAGCAAATTCAAAACACATTTAAGCCTAACATGCTTCCTATGAAAAGGAATCTTGTAAATAAACAAATTCATGAAGCATAATGCAACAAGCATAGGAAGATAAAACAAGTGTAGCTTCAAAAATTTCAGCACATAGAGAGGTGTTTTAGTAACATGAAAATTTCCACAACCATATTTTCCTCTCTCATAATAACTTTCAGTAGCAACATGAGCAAACTCAACAATATAACTATCACATAAAGCATTCTTATCATGAGTCTCATGCATAAAATTATTACTCTCCACATAGGCATAATCAATTTTATTAGTTGTAGTGGGAGCAAATTCAACAAAGTAGCTATCATTATTATTCTCATCGAGTGTAGGAGGCATAGTATAATCACAACAAAATTTACTCTCCATAGTAGGTGACACCAAAAGACCACTATCATCATAATCATCATAAATAGGAGGCAAAGTATCATCAAAGAAAATTTTCTCCTCAATGCTTGGGGGACTAAAAAGATCATGAAAACCAGCTTCCCCAAGCTTAGAACTTTCTATATCATTATCAACAATGGTGTTCAAAGCGTTCATACTAATATGTTCCATGGTTTTTTTAATTTTCGCATCAAACCATCCATGTCTTAAATCAGGAAATAGAATAAGAAGCTCATTGTTGTCCATTATGCCAAACTAGTGTAAACAAGAAACAAAAAGATGCAATTGCAGGATCTAAAGGAAATAGCTTCGAGCGCAAACACAACGGCGCCAGAAAAGTGCTTGATGTCTACGGGAGCTTCTATTCTTGTAGACAGTGTTGAGCCTCCAAGAGCAGAGGTTTGTAGAACAGCAGCAAGTTTCCCTTAACTGGATCACCCAAGGTTTATCGATCTCAGGGAGGAAGAGGTCAAAGATATCCCTCTCATGCAACCCTGCAACCACAAAGCAAGAAGTCTCTTGTGTCCCCAACACACCTAATAGGTGTACTAGTTCGGCGAAGAGATAGTGAAATACAGGTGGTATGAATATATATGAGCAAGTAGCAACGGCACCAGAAAAGTGCTTTGCCCGGACGATAAACAAGCAGTAGTAACGCAGCGAGTAGTAACGCAGTAGAAACAAGTAAACAAGCAGACGATAGCGATATTTAGGAACAAGGCCTAGGGATTAGACTTTCACTAGTGGACACTCCCAACATTGATCACATAACAGAATAGATAAATGCATACTCTACACTCTCTTGTTGGATGATGAACACATTGCGTAGGATTACACGAACCCTCAATGCCGGAGTTAACAAGCTCCACAATTCAATGTTCATATTTAAATAACCTTAGAATGCAAGAAAGATCAACACGACTAAACCAAGTACTAACACAGCATGCACACTGTCACCTTCACACTATGTAGGAGGAATAGATCACATCAATACTATCATAGCAATAGTTAACTTCACAATCTACAAGAGATCATGATCATAGCATACGCCAAGTACTAACACGGATGCACACACTGTCACCATTACACCGTGCCGGAGGAATAAACTACTTTAATAACATCACTAGAGTAGCACATGGATAAATTGTGATACAAAACACATTGCAATCATAAAGAGATATAAATAAGCACTTCACTACGCCATTCATAACGGTGAGTAAGTATTCTGTGAAATATAGCCTAAGAGACCCGCACGGTGCACACACCTGTCACCTTTACACACGTGGGACAAGGAGTCTCCGGAGATCACATAAGTAAAACTCACTTGACTAGCATAGTGACATCTAGATTACAAGCATCATCATATGAATCTCAATCATGTAAGGCAGCTCATGAGATTATTGTATTGAAGCACATAGGAGAGAGATTAACCACATAGCTACCGAGTACAGCCCCGAGCCTCGATGGAGAACTACTCCCTCCTCATGGGAGCGAGCAGCGGTGATGAAGATGGCGGTGGAGATGGCAGCGGTGTCGATGGAGAAGCCTTCCGGGGCACTTCCCCGCTCCGGAGGGTGCCGGAACAGAGACTCCTGTCCCCCAGATCTTGGCTTCGCGATGGCGGCGGCTCTGGAAGGTTTTCCGTATCGTGGTTCTTCTTATCAGGGTTTTCGCGACGGAGGCTTTAAATAGGCGGAAGGGCAGCCTCGGAGGGGGCCTGGGGGCCCACACCATAGGGCGGCGCGGCCCCCTCCGGCCGCGCCGGGGGTGTGGTGTGGGGCCCCCGTGGCTTCCCTCGGCGGCTCTCGGGTGTTCCGGAAGGCTCCGGGAAAAATAGGACCCCGGGTCTTGATTTCGTCCAATTCCGAGAATATTTCGTTACTAGGATTTACGGAACCAAAAACAGCGAGAAAACGGAACCGACTCTTCGGCATCTTGTTAATAGGTTAGTTCCAGAAAATGCACGAATATGACATAAAGTGTGCATAAAACATGTAGGTATCATCAATAATATGGCATGGAACATAAGAAATTATCGATACGTCGGAGACGTATCAGTTGGCTCATCTTGAACTTGCACCTCATTTCTTCTTATTGCAACCTTTGAAGCCAACATATGCTTCAAGCATTGCTTATGGATAACTCCTACAAATATAACTCAATGCAAACATTAGTTCATAGGGATTATCATTAATTACCAAAACCGCACATGGGTCCCCATGCTCTTTCACCTAGCAGCCGCCGCCACCCATCTGCCTCGTTCTCGCCGTCTACGGCAGGGAATCGACAGGTCCCCGCCTCCTCTGCTAGCCGCTCCGGTGGTGGGAGTGGGTGGGGACCTCAGACTTGCGCATGGTGCTACAGAAGGTCCCTAAAGTTAGAGTCTGCTCATTCGTCATCGTCGCTATGTGTAACATCCCAGGATTTGGGGTTACAAAAAGAGAGGAAACAGATGTGTGCATTGCATTCATGCATATAAAATCCGGGGAATTTCGCGCTTGCAAATAAAACCTGTCACAGTAACTGAAGTTTCACTTGAGTTGATGGAATTGAAGTAGATCATCAAGTCAAGCGCTATAAACCTCAATGTGACCTTTTCTAAAACCTTGTTGTGGGTAGAGATGATTTGATTTATGGGTTATATCAAATGGAACTAAAACCAACACAACAACACCTTAATCAAGGATCAATGACCAAATATTCTAAAGGATCATAATATGATATTCCTTGCAAACACATATATATATTTACTCAACCACAAATAAAAGAATATGAAATAATTAGGAACTATTCTTAACTTGTCTTTTCCATGTCTTAAACAAGTAAATATCCCTACCATGAACCTCACGGTATTTCTTGAACTAAACTCTTGAACTCAACACCCACACAAGCATAGCATCAAACCCTAGAGATGGGAGAGGTCTATAACCATCAAATAGATAAGAATTAAACTCTAAGTTATTAACACTTAAAAGTTAAGAAACTACCTTTGTGTAAAACCTAGTTCAGTTTTAAACTTATTACCAAATATGGTAAACCCTAGGGTCTAAAATGCATAAAAGTCACATATTCTTATTTAAATCATAACTTACTAAATATATGGAATATCACAAAACTAAATCTGTTTACATCACGAATTATAGTTCAAACTATTTAAATAAAATTAACTATGAGTATTTTGAAACCCATATGATCATGCCTTGGTGAAATCAAACATCACCATTCAAAATTGGGGTATAATCCATATATTTGACATTTTGCTCCCAATTATAATATAAATACAATCACATATGATATAGTGACTCATCCAGAAGCATAAAATCATCCACAAACCATTTAGTACCAAATGCCACTTGGATGCCATCTAGGATGAAAATATCTACATAGCTTGCATCCTAAGCTATGCACCTCATGCTTAAAATATTGCTATGGATGAGAGCATGAAAACCAAACACCTTACTCATCAAATCAAAGCAAGAGTCACCCACCTATGTGTGATGATACTAGAGCTTGCTCAAGCCTATAAAAGGAACCTCCCATACCCTCCATTTGATCATCTAGTATCATGGTACATGCTAACCAAAGAATTGAGCCATTTGATATGTCTCAAACGTATCTATAATTTCTTATGTTCCATGCTACTTTTATGATGATACTCACATGTTTTATACACATTATATGTCATTATTATGCATTTTCCGGCACTAACCTATTGACGAGATGCCGAAGAGCCGATTGTTGTTTTCTCGCTGTTTTTGGTTTCGTAAATCCTACAAAGGAAATATTCTCGGAATTGGACGAAATCAACGCCCGTGGTCTTATTTTTCCACGAAGCTTCCGGAAGACCGAAAGGATTACGAAGTGGGGCGACGAGGCGACGCCACACCGGGGCCGCGCGGCCAAGGGTGGGGCGCGCCGCCCTAGCGTGTGGGCCCTCGTGTCGCCCCTAAACCTACCCTTCCGCCTACTTAAAGCCTTCGTCGCGAAACCCCCGCATCGAGAGCCACGATACGGAAAACCTTACTGAGACGCTGCCGCCGCCAATCCCATCTCGGGGGATTCAGGAGATAGCCTCTGGCACCCTGCCGGAGAGGGGAATCATCTCCCGGAGGGCTCTTCATCGCCATGATCGCCTCCGGATCGATGTGTGAGTAGTTTTGACTAGTCAATGCCAATGTGGTCATTGACTGGTCAAGGGTCCCACCTGTCTATCTCTAGGGGTAGGGTTTGAACCGGTACAAATAGAGTTTCTAGTTAAATTCAAATTCCAATAAATGCTGAAACTTTGCAAATACATATTAAATTCATTTTAACTCAGAAAAATATAAATAAGATACCAAAATGTTAAGAAAAATAAAATCTACCCATGAAAAATATAATATCAATTTTTTTATTTAACAATAAAAATTTAATTGCTTAGCCCTTAATATTTAAGCCCTTTTTATCCTAAATTCCAAGAAAATTCAATAATTAGTAAAATTTCTAAAAATAAGTAACAATCATTTAGGAAGTAAATAAAACACAAAACTAATTTATTTTTCTCATATTAACATTAACATTGTCATTATAAGTCTTTAAAACTATAAATTGTATTTAACTTAATTAGTAAAAACAAGAAAAATGTTAAAACTAAATATTGCCTTGTACTTAAGAGTTACTTTTTAACTTCAACATCACTAAACAAATAATTCTAAAAAATGGTAGGATAAATAGGAAACCCTAGTTTCATAATGAATAAAACCCTAAGTTTCATGTCATATGAAACCTTAATTTGCTTTCAACTCTAAAACCCTAGAAACTCATAAGATTAAATCATATGAACTTAACCTTACTCATAGACCCATACTACGCATCAAATAAATGCATGCTCATGATCTACTAAAATAGAACAAGTCAAATACACATGAGTTTGTCACTCCTTGTTCTGGGTTTGGAACTGCGAACGCAGCCAGAAAGGAACTCCATGGAGTTCTAGACACCCGGTGAAGGCTAACGGACATAGGTTTTCAGAATAGAAGCAACCTTTTGACGAGATGTTTATGAAAACATGCATTGCCTATGACTTTCTGATCCATGGCTGTAGCTAGTGCATAAAACTCGAAGACGAAGGAGTCAACTACTACAAGAGACAAGACCCCGTCAGAGGAGTTAACGGAATCAACCACTACCTCCACCATGGAGAGAACCTAGATTAGAAGTAGAAGGAACTAGATCCTTAATCCTAGAACCTAAGTAGCTAGAGTTGATCTATAGTTCTGTAGTTAAGCAAAGTATCTCTATAGGTAGAGCTAGAATAAGTCTAATTCACGAGTTGTTCTTCTGGAGTTTATTTGTAGTTTTACCTCATTGTAAAGTAGGAGGCTGTGATGATCTTTTGTAAAGAGTTTGTGTTGTAATTCTATAGATATGCCTTGGACCCGCATATGTTTCTGTTGTACCACTCCGAGGGATGTAATGCTAGTGGAACTGTGTTTCATTGGTGTTATATCAACGACTTGCATACTACACCATGCAGTGGTATGCTGGATCACCACACTATGGTGGCTATGGCGGCGTTGTGCGGGACAAGAATAGGGTATTCTTGCCTCCTCCTCCACCTCATCGGCGGCGATCTCGCTGGCGGCGTTGACGAGGGGCGGGGATTTGTCTGGTTGGCTCTTTCATGGAGTGGTGGATCTCGTCCAGTCTACGTGTGGTAGAGGTATGGTGTTAGAAGCTTCGGATCAATTCAAGCGTTCAATGGCAGTTACTTCGGCTCTGGGGCGTTGGTCCTTAGGGGCACGTGCACGAAGACTTACCGACTGTTACCAACATTGTCAGGCTGGCCCCGGTAAGGGAGTAGCGATAGCGGCGTGTCGACGGCTCGCTCTAGTAGTAGTAGTGGTTGTTAGGTGGTCCAAGGACCTCGATGTAATTTCTATTAAGTTTCGGGTGCTTTGTACTTGTGAACTCGTGGAAGATTTGGATCTTCCTCGCAAAAAAAGATCGCCTCCTCCATCTTAGGCTCCGGCTTCCCGCAACGCAAGTGCAGGATAGCGATGGGCGGCGATAGTTGTCGTGGCTCGCAGATCCCGATGCCTTGGCTGTTGTTGCGCATCCTCTAGCGAACTCCTCCTTCACCTCGTGTTTGGGGACGGGGTAAGGGGAGGCACACGAGAAGCAAGGGAGGAGCGCGTTGCCCCGGATGATGACGAGCGGGACAACATAGAACGATACGACATGGAGCGCTCTTGGTGGGCGACAGTGGCATCTCCAGCCGAGGTGATCCCGTTGAGGACAACCTCCAGCATGCCGCCCGACTCTCCCCAAAACAATGCGGCCCGCCATTTTGTACGAGTTCGACAACCGATGAGGCCATCGAGGTTCGCCGTCTCCTCCTCCCGCCGCACCAGGAAGAAGTTGGTCCACCAGTCGGTGTTTCGTATGGCATCCGACATAGGAGACGCCCGCTCTGCCTCCGATAGCGTGTTGCCATGGTCGTGGATCTCCTGCCACAATCAATCGCTGCCTACTTGGGCACCGAAGGAATGTTGACGTTGTTTGCTGCCATCCACCGTCCCTTGGCAGGCGCATGTTTGGCGGGACTATGTAGCACACGATGTAGAAATCCCACGCACGGAGATGGTTAGGCCGAGTGAGGCAACACCATTCGTGGCCACCCCCTCCCGTGCGGCGGTTCGACATGGCGGTTGTGGTGTCCTCTTGGTGTTGGGTGACGCTAGTTTTTTTTTTGGAAGAGGTGGGCCATGGAGGGTATGTGAGGCGGGTGCGGTGCGCACATTAAATTAACGCTGGTCCCATGCGAGTGAACGGTGGTGCAGATTATCGCCGGATCTATCCTGCCACACCGCGCCACCATGCGCGATGAGACTTCTCCCTACGCCCGCCTAGGGAACCGACACGACCATTACTAGGCTTGACCAAAGGTTGGAAACGACGTAAATAATGAAGAGCTCTCGCATCACCACCATGTGTCAATGATATGGCTAGCTTGCCACTCCCTATGATGTCACCTCGTTTCGTCCAGCGCACCCGCAAGGATTCCTGTTAATTTGAAGGGATTGCAGACACGCTATTGGGTCACGCCAGACCGAAAAGACCTTTGGGGCACATGATGAGCGAGGATTTCTGCTAAGAACGCCCGGAAAACCTTGAGATGCTCTAAATATCCATAGTAGCATTGTCGGCTTGCCTGTGGCACTTGAATCTGGGCACCCTAGCCAGATCCATGAGCTTGAACCACCGTCAACGAGTCAAGCCGCCACACATGTGTCGCTCCTCACCATTGGGGACATGAGGATGCCAACAATCTCGGGAGACGACAACACAACGTCATGGAGAGCTTGGAAGGGCTAGAGGGTATGGCAAAGGAGGAGGAAGTAGAGCCTCCCTGCTACCGCTAGCGACCACCACCGGCAGTGACGAGGGAGAGGGAGGCTGGAACAAGAGCCCATGCCATCGCCCCAAGCGACGCTGGAGCTTTTTGTCCAAAATTTTGGCACCATCAACTCAGAAGTTTCTGCCATTTGAGGCGCCCAGCCCCCACCATTTTATCAAAATTCAATCTGATTCTGATACCGCCGGGCGCTCGACGCTCGTCCGCCTCGGAGGCCACTAGGGTGCTCCTGCTGCCGTGCATGGCCGCTAGCGTAGCGGGAGTGGTGGTCCGACTGGCAGGCACACCCGCCGGCACACCGGCAGGACCGGCCGGCCGGCCGGCGGTGACGCACGACTAGCCAGCGAGCTTTGACGACCAAATAATGGTGTCCCTTTGCCTTTCCTTTCGTCCTCCCATGCACTATCCATGCGCTTTGTTTGCCGCTTCGGGTCGTCCGCATACGTGCGCCACGTTTCCGCCCTCCACCTCGATCTCTTCTTTTCTTTTTGGAGCTCTTCGTCCACGCCACGATCCACATCCATCCTGCCTCTCTCTCGCCACTGTATAGATAGACCACCGTGGAGTACTGTACAGTACCTGCGGCTCTTTGTCTCGGCTTGCTTTTCAGAAATCACGAGAGATGGGAGCAAATATGAGAGAGAGACGGATGCATGCAGGGCAGACAAATACTACTCCAGGAGTACACATCAACTACTCCCAGCGGAGTTTTGCACTCGTCTCAGCTGAGAGCCACCTAAAATATGGTTATTTTAGGTGATCTACTAATTGCCAGCGGAATCGGCACGTACAAGCTGAGAAACGAACCTTCCCCTGACTAATTTAATTCTAGGAAAGCTCAAAAGTTGCTTCTTTCGGATCAGCCTTCACAACTAAGGAAGTGTTTGAGGTCCACTTTATTTTATGCTGCTTTAGTTTAGTGGTTATTAAGCCAGAATTAGGCCTTGCTTGGAAGCAATGGCACCCCCGTGCCGTGCGTACTGTCAAAGTGAACAGATGGTGCATCGGTTTATATGGCGACTACAATGCCATTGAGTACTTACTACGTGCGAGAAAAGGTTTTGCCAAGTACGAGAATATCTACATTATTGTAGAGTTTGAGGCGTCTACAAATGACAATGGACTTGAACCGTCTGAATCTTGTCATGAAGAAGTGGAATGGTGACTCTTTTATTGTCTAGAGTCACATATGTGTAGGATTGGCTAAGTTTAATAATCAATACCTGTAATACCGAATGAGTGTAATGCTGAGAAGTATTTTATGACAAGTTTAGTAATATCAATTTGATATTGTAGATATCGATATTTTTTCGATAAAATGTAGTTGTGGATATATTTTCACTATTTGATAAAACTTAAACATGATTAGAATACGTGAGAATTGAGAGGTATTTTTATAGATGGGCTAAGGGAGTACATGGCACTAGGAAATGAATATTATGGATTAGAACCACATAAATTGGTCATTTGTTCCCATCTAGATATAATCAATGTAAATTACGACATAGCAATTCAATTATCATCCGGTACCATGTTGTCACTTTGTGTTGTCATAGTTTGTTGTATGTTCACTAGAGATCAAACTATATTTTTAGTTCCATGCATTTCACATAAAATCAAAATATTATTTTATTTTCCTTATGTTAAGGATTATAAGGCCAGAGGGTCAATTCGCCAGGGTCAATAAAGTCCATAACGAGTAACGACCCTCATTAATTACCGCATGCTTCAATAGTTTCATATGCATGAAAGAAGCGAGGTCTTATGAGGGAAATACAGATTGGCTCTCGGGCGCCACACACCTCTATACTTGGAACAATAAAATTAATTTTTTAAAAAAGTTTAAAAAAGTTTAAACTTTTTTGGGAATCAAAGATGATCAGGTATTGTACTTGAAACAAAATATTTTCCTAGAAAATTACTTTTATTATATCCTGGGTAAAAAAAAACAAACTCGAAACGCCCCAT
Organism: Lolium rigidum; assembly: GCF_022539505.1. Classification (NCBI taxonomy): domain Eukaryota; kingdom Viridiplantae; phylum Streptophyta; class Magnoliopsida; order Poales; family Poaceae; genus Lolium; species Lolium rigidum. The sequence goes on from NC_061508.1 coordinate 87,646,959, forward strand.
GACCAGGTACTATTCACTTTATATTCGTCATAATTTTGTCTTTTTTTTACCTAGAGACCATGGAAATTATTTCGTTTCCAAACATTTTTTTACGAGTACAAACTTGATTATCCATGGTTTTCAGGAAGATTCAATTTTTTTTTGACTTTTTTAATTACTATAATTTTTTTTGGTCTATGGGGGTGCGTTGCACCCGAGAGCCAAAAATCCACTTCCGGTCTTATGACCCCTAACAATTTCAAAAAGCTATCTGACTTTATAAACCCTAACAAAGTGAGTACCTATGTGTACCTATAACGTTTTGCCTTTTCAACATCTTTTCTATTAATGATTTTAAGATCCATGGAGAAAATATCTAGTAGTACTAATGTCCCACCATTAGTTCCATACGCATTAGCAATATATCCAAATAAAATTTAAGGACCCAACTCCAGAAAGAAAAATATCTCAAATATAATGCTTAGATTGATCATTAGACAAATGTGGAATCCAAGTTTAATGTGCCATTATTAATGACATTATCATATTTATTTCCAGCCTATGTGATTAATTTAGAATTATAACTCGTGAGATTGTGAATAGATAAAAATATTTTTTAAAAAATGTATTCGGGTGTTCTAGGAGAGAGATCATTGCTACTCATGCATTTGATGGTGTCTGTGTGGATATGTGTTGCACTCGATATTTCCAGTTAAGCGCTCAAACAACCCGTGTCGACGCATATTTGAGACGATCTCACTCCTAGGCTACATGACCAATATTTATTGTTGGAATGTCTCCAAGTCAATGAAATTCTTAGTTGATACTCTTAATTACTCTAGGCCCTAGGGGCATGTACTCCCCTCATACCGGTTTAGAAGCTTATTACGTGCTTTGAGAAATTTTAATAATTAATTTTGTCGACAAAATACGAAATATATGGCATAAAGTTACACGATTGAAAGCTTATTTTGAATATGACTCCAATGGTATAATTTATGTGACTTTATACACCACCAAAATTATAGTGCCATTAGTGCTATATATTTTCTACATGGATGTTCATAAATACATTCTTGAAAATGATGGTTAGCCAAATTCACAATCCAAGTTTAATTTGCCATCATCACCGATAGTCGCCATAATCCTTCTTACTATTTGGGATCTTCCTGTTGAATTTGGAATTCTATGTTCGCGATATGGTCAATGCATATAAACGAATTTATATTTCTTTAGATATATATCTTTGGAACCTTTTTGACATCTTTTACGACTTTAATATTCAGACATTTCCAATTCTTTGAAAATTTTAAATTGGATACTGTTAATGGCCCAGGCACTAATGGTAGGAGATTAGGACGTACCAGTCCTAAATATTTTGTGCATGGATCTTAATAAAGGAAGGCATTGATGGAACGGGATATCCAAAAGGCAAAACGTACTCCCCAGAAGAAATGGTCCACTCTACCTATCCACCAGAAAGCAACATTTCTCGGCAGAATGACCATTTCGTAGGCCCCATCCGTCCATCTACTCCGATCTCTCCCCTCGCCGGTAGTAGTATACGCGTAGTGTACGGTGCCTGTGTACTACGCGCATTGATGTACCGTAGTTATACCTCCACCCTAAAATACGAATAAATAGGAGGAGTAGTACCACTACCACCGGCCACTCCCCTCTCTCCAGTTACCAACCGAGCCCAAGGAAGCAAACCGTGAGAGCGCAGGTGGTGGGGGAAGCTGAGCCCGAGGGGAGGGGAAAGAAGAAGAAGAAACCTCCAATCTTGCTCCTGCTGCCCCGAGCCAAGATTCTCTTGTTGCATCGACGTAAATGTAACTCCCCTGCTCCCTCTCCTTCCTTCCTCATCAGAAATCTCGAGTGTTCCTTCCTTTCTGCCTTCCTTGGTTTCGTGTGTTTCTTGGATCTGCCATGGCGAGAGATTAAGGGAAGAGGAGAGAGGTGAGTTTGAGTTTTTGTTTCTTTTTCGGTTTCCTGTTCTTGTTGTTCTTGCGCTCGTTTTTTTCGGGGTAGGATTTGGGACTGTCCTGTCAGGTTCGATCTCAGACGTTTTTTCCTTCTTCAGTTTAGGAAGGGTTCCTAGGATGAAATAAATGAGACGCTGCGTTTCTCTGCGTCAAATTTATTGCGGACGCTTTTAGTAGTAACCAATGCAGGTCCTCGTCGTCCTGCTCCTACAAACTGCAAATCGTTTTGCCCCGTTATTACCTCTTCCTCTGCTCCCTTCGTTTTTCTGCTCAGATCTGTGGCGCAGGCAGAGTTGCCATAGCAAATGTGTGTTCTTTTTATTTTCCGTCTTCTTTTCTGGTTCTTGCAGCTGGCTGCTAATAGTCTTTTGAACTTTCCCCCGCAGAGGCGATTCGGCATTGGCCATTGAACGCGAGCGCCGAGCAGTTTCAAAGAACCCGAATTTGGTGGAGAAGATGTCGGGTAAGGATGAGCTCCTGCGTCTTTCTTCAGTTGTCTTTGTTTCTTGCGAAAAACTGTGTGTAAGACGCCGGCCGGTCACTGCAGTGGTCCATGCGGACGACATCGAGATATCGCTGTGCGACGGCAACTCGGAGGACGAGCGCCGCCGCCGCAAGATTGGCTCGCTGCGGCGGAAGGCCATCCACGCGCTCAAGAAGCGCGGCAGGCGCCGCGTCGACTTCCGCTTCCCGCCGGCCATCTCCATCGAGGACGTCCGGGACGCCGAGGAGGAGCGCGCCGTCGCATCCTTCCGCGAGCGCCTCGCCGCGCACGGTCTCCTACCCGACAAGCACGACGACTACCACATGATGCTAAGGTTTTTTCTCGTCACGGAACTATCTCCCCCTTCCGTTATCCCTTGTTTTTGTCCTCTACTATTTGGATAGGTTGCGAAATGCCTGGATCTGAAACTCGCCAATCTGATTGAACACGTGATGCAGGTTCTTGAAGGCCAGGAAGTTCGATGCAGAGAAGGCAATGCAGATGTGGGCGGACATGCTGCGATGGAGAAAAGAGTTCGGCGCAGACACAATCCTTGAGGTGATCATCATACTGGCCTGCGGGCAAGCGCTTGCTGAGAACTTCCAATGTCTGACACTCCCTTCATCTGGTCAGGATTTTGAGTTTGAAGAACTGGACGAGGTGCTGCGCTACTACCCTCAGGGATACCATGGTGTCGACCGAGAGGGCCGACCGGTGTACATCGAGAGGCTCGGGAAGGTCGACCCCAACAAGCTCATGCAGATCACCTCTGTCGACAGGTACATCAAGTACCATGTGCAAGAGTTTGAGAGGGCCTTCAGAGAGAAGTTCCCTGCCTGCACATTAGCTGCCAAGAGGCACATTGACTCCACCACCACCATCTTGGATGTCCAGGGCGTGGTATGTGAATGACCCTTCTTCGTCTGCGCTTGTGTATCTGTCTGTTTTGTATGTTTTTCTTGAATGTGTTCTTGGCATATGCAGGGTCTCAAGAATTTCTCCAAGACTGCAAGAGAGCTTGTACTCAGAATGCAGAAGATAGACAGTGACTACTACCCTGAGGTAATTTTGCGCCTCCATTGCTACTTCACTGTAGTATTTTGTTATGCCGACCAATGATTCTAAAAAACACAAAAAAATGTAGACATTGCATCAGATGTTTGTTGTGAACGCGGGCAGTGGGTTCAAGCTCATCTGGAACAGTGTGAAGGGCTTCCTTGACCCAAAGACTTCATCCAAGATTCATGTAAGCTCTATGGAGTATTTATCAGGATCATGGTAATGCATTTTGCGAGCAGCAATTAATTGTGTCTTTCAATGTAGGTTCTGGGTTCGAATTACCTGAGTAGACTTCTTGAAGTAATTGACTCAAGGTTGGTATAAAACTCAAGCCAAGGAATAAGTGTCAATCCTTGCCCATGCTAGTTATGCTTTTCTCAGAACATTTTTGATGGTAGTTATGCTTTTCTCAGTGAGTTGCCAGAGTTCCTTGGTGGTTCATGCACATGCAGTGACAAGGGAGGCTGTCTTGGGTCGAACAAGGGGCCATGGAATGATCCTTACATATTGAAGGTATTTTACTGTACTTATGTAGAAGTCTTCTCTAATATACTGCTTTCCTTTTTTTTACTTCATGATTTGATTATATTTTGTAGATGCACTTATACTGCTATACTTGGTTCTGTTTGTAGCTCATACACAATTTGGAGGCTGGCTCAGTGAAGGATATCAAACCAGTTTCTGATGGAGAAGAAAGAAGTAGCTCTTCCCTTAGGTTAGAACAGCTGAAGGCAAGTTCCTGGAATAATACTTTAAACTCAAGCTATACACGTCTAGCTGATTGCTGCTTCTAATATTGTTCTGAACATCATTTGTGTTACTTCCAGTGGCAGGGCATGATGAGTGACACATCAAATGCTGAATCAGGGTCCGATGTTGATGACTTTGGATCATCATATATACCAAAAGGAACTGAATATGGTTGCCTCACTCCAGTCCATGAGGAAGTGAGTTCAATGCTGAATTCTTTTTTGTTACTTCCTAGTGTCAGTGTGGTTAATTTTGCTCTATTCTGCTTTCTATAGCATTAAAATATTTGCTAGTCTTACCCCAACTTTTCTCTTAAATCTCTTACAGTAATACCTTCTATGAGTTGATTTCAATATTTATGCTTGCTGCAGGTAAAGGGCATAGATTCTTCAACTTACTTTGTCTGTCGCGATCAGAGTTATGTGGATATCTCTCTTGAAACTGGTAGGAGAGTGCGGCGAACTACTGAAACTGTGCCAAAACAACTGGCTGATAACCGACAGTTTTCTACCAATGGAAGCTCTCGTGATATAGGTACCATCTCTTCTCTTCCACTTGCTTAGTAAAATTTGTGCCATCAATTTTTCTGCAACTTGCCAATATTGTTGTATATTTAGCCGCTTATAATTTGCCTGTTGGTTGTTGATGTAGCTTAGGAATCAATGGTCCATTTAACCGAAATTACCCGAGTTGCTTTTAACATCAGTACTGCATCGATTTTGTCTTGGTGCATGGCCAATGTATCCACTGATTCAAGACATAAATTGGCATTGCAATCTTAGCTGGCTAGGTTTCTAGATAGTAAGATTGCAAGGCATGCGCGTAAAAGCCTTTAAATTCTGATTGGAAGGAATGAAGTACAGGTCATGTGGTATGCCTGCAGCTGCCAGTGCCAGGAACAGTTCCCTTGTGTAGCCTCACAGAGAACTGTTTCATTTAATATGTAGTACAGAAGGTTGTTGGTTTTTCTGATTATATTTGGCTCCTTGGTGATATACTTGCCTGTTTTACTGCTTCATCCTACTAGTTGAAATCATATCATTTAACTTGGTTCGCAGAATAAATCATCGAAACATTTGGCTCATGCTAGTGTGTTGCATCATTTTTTTTCTTGTTCACTTCTCATTGCGAAATATTTTCTTTGATTTTCTCTCCCTGAGTTATGATTTTGTTTCACCCTGTCAGTGGATATGGTGGTTACTTTCCTCCTTGATGATTTTTTGTTTTGTTTTTGGCAGGGAACGTTGGCAAACTGGATGGTTCAGTTGTCCTGATGGGTGTGGGAAATCTTGTAAAACTTGTGGTCTCAGCCTTGATCAAGATATTCTCCTTCTTCCGCCTTTTCATATCTGTACCAGTGAGGAGGCTTCAAAGTGCCAATCCTCCTACTGCACCAGTTCCAGTTGTGGAGAAGCCACAGCCTCGAACTGTAAGCGACGCTGATATGAGCGCTTGCTTACAGCGTATCGAAAATCTTGAATCGATGTGCAACCAGCTCGCCAGCAAACCACCAGAGATCCCTGAGGACAAGGAGCAGATCCTACTCAACTCTTTTGAGCGCATCAGATCCATCGAGGCTGACCTGGAGAGGACCAAAAGAGTAAGTTCTTGTGTTGCACAGCACAGTTTCTCTGATCGTAGACATCAAAGTTCTGATTTGCTCATGTGTCCTGAAACATTGTCCACAAATGAATCATATGACAGCTAGGCTTTTTTTCTTTCTCCTCAGTGCTATCTTTTTTTAAATAATGTGCCTTGTGTTAAACACTGTTCAATTCATCAGGTGCTTCATGCGACCGTGGCTAAGCAACAGTCATTGGTGGAAACTCTAGAAGCTGTACAGGAGTCGACCAGTGTCAGGGTATGCCATCTACAAACTTAGACTCACCGAATTGATTGTGTTTTTGCATATAGCGATCACGTACTGAATTAGCATCATTCTATTCTATGCTACAAAAAGTTGTCTGCCTAACTGAACTAATTCTTACACCCAATGCTTGTGCAGAGGAGGTTGTTCTGTTCATAGGGTGACGCAGAATCCTCAAAGCCATGTCGACATTAACCTGCGTGAAGCTGCCAGCTCCATTTTTGACCTCCCGGACTCCGAGCCTGGTTGCTGAGAGGAGAACGAAAGAGAAGATAGCATTGGATGCCTGTCGCTTCCTTTCGGAACCTCAAACCTCTCTCTTTTTGTAGTTTATATTTTGAGCCAAAGTCCCAGGTTCCTTTGCCTGTCGAACAATGCTCCGCGCAGCATGCTAGTATGTTTTTTGCTGGTTAAGCGTATAGTATCGTGGCAGAAAGTCGGTGGTGAGAATCTTGGAGGTTTGACTGGCCTGAACTTTCACTGAACCAATGGGCTGGTCAGGAGACACTAGTGGCAGGCTTACAGCTCATGTCTATGTAAATGGTAGTGCTATCTCTGATCCGATGATGATAGGTTATTGCGATGTCTGTCAGTGAAATATGGATTGGTAGTACTTTAGTTGAACTTTGCAAATCTCGTGATTTTGTTCAACCCGACATGACAACGTGGGTGTCCGTACGGGGCTGGAGAATCTTGCACGGTCTTTTACTACTGTGCGCGCCTGCACGCCACGGCAATGCACAGCGTGGTGGTGGTGCTCGGGTCTTGGTTGCAGCGAGCCGGAATCCTCTCATCTGCTTCTTCATGAGCTGCCCCACTTGCCAAAGTGACGCCAGTTGCCGGCTGCAGATTCATTGAGGGGTGTTTGGTTGGTAACAATATGTTTTCTTGCATCCCCGGAGAACTTTAAATCACCAAAAATGTATAAAAGGGAATGCTTGTTTCTTGCCAGCAACACTCGTCTCACACTTGCTCAGGAAAAATTGCACTGCGCTGATGCGAGGGATGGATGGCGGGAGCGCGCGATGGGAAAATATGGCGGGAAAAAACTGCTCACCTCCCGCTGATATTTCTCGCCTAGTTACACCTCACCGTTCAAAATTGTGCCACCATTTCCCCCCTTAAGAGCTCTACATCCATAGTTATTTATCACCCACCGAGGTAAGGGACATTCTCTTCTCAAGCCGGTAGAGCTCCGCAGAGTTCATCCTCCTACGTCTCATTGACATGTTGTCGTTTTCCTCCACCAGGACAGACTCCTAGATCACTGTGAGTACCTCATAACCCTAGCTTAGATCTACACTACGGTAGCTGCTATGTGTAAGTATAGGGTAGCTTAACTTAATTCATGGTTCAATATGGTGGTGTTGCTTAGTTCTTGCTTTGATATGTAAGAGTAGATTGATTTTGCTTAGTTCTTTCTTCGATCTATAAGCCTAGAATAAAGCCTGGAGTGGATTGCTATGATTTTAAGTCGGCGTATTTGCATCGAGCATCTGGTTCTGCGTTCTTCTAACATCCGTTAGTGCGATAGTTGGTACAAGAATTAGTTGTCTGATGTGTGCAACTTCTTCCTGTACCAGCTTCGCGCTTACACATGACAACAAACATAAAAGATTAGTACTGTCTTACCTTCATAGTGTCTGCACATAAGGTGTTTGCTAATATAATGATGCTTGTTAGCATATTGCTTGCTTACCATTGTCAATGATGTTGTCTTGTTAGCTTGTAAGTACCAAACAAGCAACTTGCTTACCATTGTCCTTGCACTTTGGTACTTTGATTATTCCTATAGGACGCGACCTTCCCTTATTTGCAAACTCTGTGCAGCTCTTTTAGCCACTCCGGTACATCTTGATGCCTGATAGGTATTGCCCTATTAGAAAGAAGAACATCGTGATATGGCCTGCTGCTTTGTCCACCTTCATGCTGAACTGGTTGTGTGAGTTGGTCAAGGAAGGGATGACCGGATTGAAGTTCTTCAAGAACTGTGACCTGAAGATTGAGGAGGTGCGTTGGGTGTAGAAGACATGAAGAATCGTGATTGATGATGATGCATACTATGCCCACCTCAAGGTTAGATCAGTGCACCTTTTGTTTCACTTCGTTCACTCCATTTTGTTAGCTTGCATATGAGGAAGAACTAAGTAACCTCATCATTGCAGACTCACCCTAGGGACACAGATCTCATCAACAAGCCCATGGAGAACTCTGCTTAGATGAAGAAGATCTATGCCAGGTATGTTCAACTGCTCCGCTCACTCCCGCCGCGGTCCACCATGCTCTGATCCACCTCATGGATCACAAGGCACATGCAAACATGTATCTTGCGATGACCCATGCTAATAGGATGGCCTGGTTCACTGCCTTCCTCACGAAATATTACCTTTGAGGAGCCCGAGCATTGGATGCTTGTTGTCGTGCTTGTTCTGCTAATGATGAACATCGCATGCATGATATACATTTGGGAGTAGCTAGGTTTGATCAGAACTGATGGCAAGTCTATATATTTTACGAGGTGGTATTTATGTTACCCCTCGGTTAATGAACTTATGTTGCATCACGAGATGCTGTTCGTGAACTCGTGGTGCAACACTATGATCTACTGCTAGATTATTCGTATGCTAGCCTTGCTGATTATGTGATCTATGGTTGTCGTTTCCTATTGCATCGAAACCCTCTAGTGGGCAGATATGGTGAACTGCGTAATCTCAGTCGACCCGTCTAGGCTCCTTAATCAACTATTTTTTTTTGTATTTTTTCCATCATTTGTGTTATCTTTTTTCCTTTTTATATCATATGATTTTGATTGGGCATTAAGTATAATGTTTGAATACCGTGAACAATTATTTTGAATTATGTGAACATTTTTTTTGAACCGATGAACATTTACTTAAATCCACTGAATGTATCTTTCTAATCCCTTGATTTTTCTTGAACCGGCAAACATTCGCGTCAAAGCATCTTTTTTAACCTCGTGAACATTTTCAAACCCCATGAACTTTTTTTTTACCGTCGTGATTTTTTTTAACATGAACAATTTTCTAAAAACTTGTAATAACATGAAAATTTAATATTAAAAAGTAAAAGAAAATAAAAATGAAAGAAAACTAATAAGAAGTAAGAAAGAAAACATAAAAACTAAGAAAAATGAAAACAAGGACAAAAATAGAAAAATGAAAATAAAAATGAAAAAAGTAGAAGAGAAACAAGTGAAAAGGAGAAACATAGATTTTTTTTAATAAAAGCTTTATTGGGCTGTCCCAGCACCTCGTGTTGCCCGATGTGAAGCTAAGAGCATCTCCAACAGACGCGCCATAACGGGCGAGCGGCAAAAAAACCGACAGTTTGGCGCGCGCGGGCGCCCGCGCGAACCCCAGCAGACGCGGGGAAAAGGCGCGCACGGTAAACTTTTTTCCGCGCCCGCGGTTTCGCGCTATCCCGCGCGGGAGATTTGACGCGTCGTCTGCCGCGCGCGCTATGAAGGTGACACGTGGGAACGCGCCAACTGACTGAATACTCCACGCGCCTGTTCGTCTCTGCGGCGCTCCGCTTCTCTCCTCGCCGCCATCTCTCTCCCGCCGACGCTCCACCTCCGCGCCTCCTCCTCCGCGCCGCCGCCCCTCCTCCGGCTACCACGGCGTTCGGGCGCGGCCGAGCGGGCGGTTCGACGCAGAAATCCGCTCTGGCGACGAGCAGATCCGCCTCGGCACATTCGATACGGCGCACGAGGCGGCGCGGGCGTACGACACCGTCGCCTGGCGACTCGGCCGCTCCCGGCGGACGATGAACTTCCACGACGTCTTCACGCGGAAGCAGGCGGAGATGCTCGCGTCGCCGCCGCCGGTCATCACGCGCAAGCAGCAGCGCCGACAACGGGAGTTGGAGCAGCGGCTCCTCATCACCGAGCGCGACGAGGCGATGCGCCTCGAGTGGGCGCGCCGCTTCCCCGAAGACGTCGCCGCCACCGAAGCCTTCTACGCGCAGAAGGAGGAGGAGAAGGCGGCGGTCAAAGCGAAGAAGAAGGCGAGCCGCGAGAAGCGGCGCGCTGAGTCCGCCGCGAGGAAGGCGGCGAGGGCCGAGAAGGCGACGAGGAAGGAGGAGGAAAAGAAGAACGGCGCAGGGCCGTCCACCATCGTTCTGTCCTCCTCCTCCTCCTTCGAGTGGACGACGACGCCGGTGTCGGAGACGACTCCGAGCACCCACTCATCGGACTTCGACTGGGAGTCGGACGAGTAGATTTTAGTTTATATGTGTATTTTCGTCCTCTATGTCGCGCTGTATCGTTGAACTTTTAAATATATTCATATTTTCGATCAAATTTTCATTGTTCGTTTGATTAATTTTGAAAAAACAGTCTAATTTAGCAATTTGCGCCGCGCGCGCTGTGCAAAATAGAGCCTCCGGTGGAGGTGCTTTTTTCCCGCACCAACGCGCGCTGCAAAATAGAGCCTCCGGCGGAGAAAAATTCGGTATCACGCGCGCCAGCGATTTACAGCGCGCCAAAACGGAGGTTTAGCGCGCGGGATTTTTGCGCGCTGTTGGAGATGCTCCAAGAGTGTTAAATTGGAGCACCCGGTCGTTAGGCATTGTGTTTCGAAGATGCTAATAACGAAAGTAGGGCCATCTTGAATTTATTTTTCGTTTTCTTTTGAAGAGGAGAATGTTCTGAATTTCCCCACGCCACCACGCTAAATCAAAATGCTTTGAATTCTGAATAAACATGTAATTTCAGCTGTGTGCTGAATAAACACATCAACAACAAAAAATTAGTTCTTGGACAGTCCGGAAACGGGGGCCGACATGCTTGCCTTCCCGTGGCCCGTCCGGTTCGGTCAGATGTGCTGAGAACCTCCTCACTTGGGCCTCCAGCTCCAGCCCACACGAAGCCCATGTGGCTGGCTGGAGATGCCTGCCTTTTTTTTTTTAGCACGAAGCCCACACGAAGGCCGCTAGGGTTAGATCCATCTTCGCCACAGATTTGGAATAGTCGTCCAAGATTGCATTTAACGAGGTAGGGACAAGCATATTTTTCTGAGCTACCTACAGAGAGGTAGGTCGAAATTCGTGACAGCAAAGAAATCTGTTACTGCACAGTAATCCAAATCTAGTATGAACCTTACTATCAAAGACTTTACTTAGCACAACAATGCACAAAACTAAGATAAGGAGAGGTTGCTACAGTAGTAAACAACTTCCAAGACTCAAATATAAAATAAAAATACTGGAGTAAAAACATGGGTTGTCTTCCATAAACGCTTTTCTTTAACGCCTTTCAGCTAGGCGTAGAAAGTGTGTATCAAGTATTATCGAGAGGTGATGCATATTCAGCGGGGTTTGGAGTTTTCTCAACCATGCATAGTATATTGGATACATAAGTTTCAGCGGCTCCCTTTTCATTAGTCTTAGGCTTGCTACTCTCATCAAACAAATTTTCGAGAACAAGCCAAGCATAGTTATTTTCTAGCGCTTCATTCATCGCTAGGAGCTTACATGGTATTGGTGCTTTGATCTCCCCACCATCATTAATATTATTAGTGTACCTTACTCTCTCCATGTCCATCTTTTCAAGGATACTAACAAAATTGGTATAAGAACCAAGCATCTTATATTTAATAAAGACCTTTCTAGCCTCTCTTACTATACCACCAAATTCTCTAAGAAGGGTTTCTAAAACAAAATCTTTCTTTTCCCCTTCTTCCATATCACCGAGTGTAAGAAACATGTGTTGGATTATAGGATTGAGATTAACAAATTTAGTTTCCAACATGCGAACTAAAGCAACGAGCAGCAATTTCATAAGTAGGAGCAAGTTCTACCAAGTGTCTATCTTCAAAATCTTCAACGGTACTAACATGATTGAAAAATTCTTCTATATTATTTCTCCCAATTATAGACCCACGTCCTACCGGTATGTCTTTTACGGTAAAATTAAAAGGAAACATGTTGAAATAAGTAAAGCAAATATAAGTAACTAATTTTTTTGTGTTTTTGATATAGAGTGCAAGACAGTAAATAAAGTAAAGCTAGCAACTATTTTTTTGTGTTTTGATATAATGCAGCAAACAAGTAAGTAAATAAAATAAAGCAAGACAAAAACAAAGTGAAGAGATTGGATTGTGGAGACTCCCCTTGCAGCGTGACTTGATCTCCCCGGCAACGACGCCAGAAAATATGCTTGATGACGTGTAACTCACACGTTCGTTGGGAACCCCAAGAGGAAGGTATGATGCGCACAGCAGCAAGTTTTTCCTCAGAAAGAAACCAAGGTTTATCAAACCAGGAGGAGCCAAGAAGCACGTTGAAGGTTGATGGCGGCGGGATGTAGTGCGGCGCAACACCAGGGATTCCGACGCCAACGTGGAACCTGCACAACACAACCAAAGTACTTTGCCCCAACGAAACGGTGAGGTTGTCAATCTCACCGGATTGCTTGTAACAAAGGATTAGATGTATAGTGTGGATGATGATTGTTTGCGAGAAAACGAGTAGAACAAGTATTGCGATAGATTGTATTCGATGTAAAAGAATGGACCGGGGTCCACAGTTCACTAGAGGTGTCTCTCACATAAGATAAATAGCATGTTGGGTGAACAAATTACAGTCGGACAATTGACAAATAGAGAGGGCATAACAATGCACATACATGACATGATGAATATTGTGATATTTAATTGGGCATTACGACAAAGTACATAGACCGCTATCCAGCATGCATCTATGCCTAAAAAGTCCACCTTCGAGGTTATCATCCGAACCCCTTCCGGTATTAAGTTGCAAAACAACGAGACAATTGCATTAAGTATGGTGCGTAATGTAATCAATAACTACATCCTCGGACATAGCATCAATGTTTTATCCCTAGTGGCAACGAGCACATCCACAACCTTAGAACTTTACGTCACTGTCCCAGATTTAATGGAGGCATGAACCCACTATCGAGCATAAATACTCCCTCTTGGAGTTAAGAGCAAAAACTTGGCCGAGCCTCTACTAATAACGGAGAGCATGCAAGATCATAAACAACACATAGGTAATAGATTGATAATCAACATAACATAGTATTCTCTATCTATCGGATCCCGACAAACACAACATATAGAATTACGGATAGATGATCTTGATCATGTTAGGCAGCTCACAAGATCCGACAATGAAGCACATGAGGAGAAGACAACCATCTAGCTACTGCTATGGACCCATAGTCCGGGGGTGAACTACTCACTCATCACTCCGGAGGCGACCATGGCGGTGAAGAGTCCTCCGGGAGATGATTCCCCTCTCCGGCGAGGGTCCTGGAGGTGATCTCGAGAATCCCCCGAGATGGGATTGGCGGCGGCGGCGTCTCGGTAGGGTTTTCCGTATCGTGGCTCTCGGTGCTCGGGGGTTTCGCGACGAAGGCTTTAAGTAGGCGGAAGGGCAACGCGGGGGGCCACACGAGGGCCCCACACGCCGGGGCCGCGCTGCCAAGACTCGGGCCGCGCCGCCTGCGCGTGGCGGCGCCTCGTGGCCCCACTTCCTTTCCCCCTCGGTCTTCCGGAAGCTTCGTGCAAAAATAGGACCTCGGGCGTTGATTTCGTCCAATTCCGAGAATATTTCCTTTGTAGGATTTCCGAAACCAAAAACGGTAGAAAACGACAATCGGCTCTTCGGCATCTCGTTAATAGGTTAGTGCCAGAAAATGCATAAATACGACATATAATGTGTATAAAACATGTAGATATCATCAATAATGTGGCATGGAACATAAGAAATTATCGATACGTCGGAGACGTATCAATCATGAAACTTCAAATGAGATAGCTACTGAACCTCGCAGATCGACAAGGGAACGTGCCACTCCTGATTGGTATGATCCTTGTCTAAATGTCATGATTGTGGACAACAATGATGAAGACCCTGCGACGTATGAAGAAGCGATGATGAGCCCGGATTCCAACAAATGGCAAGAAGCCATGAAATCCGAAATGGGATCCATGTATGATAACAAAATGTGGACTTTGGTAGACTTACACGATAGCCGCAAGGCTGTCGAGAATAAATGGATCTTCAAGAGAAAAACGAGATGCTTGATGGTAATATTACTGTCTATAAAGCTCGACTTGTCGCAAAGGGTTTCCGAAAAATTCAAGGTGTTGACTACGATGAGACTTTCTCACCTGTAGCGAAGCTAAAATCTGTGAGGATTTTGTTAGCAATAGCTGCATTTTTCGATTATGTGATTTGGCAGATGGATGTCAAAACGGCGTTCCTTAATGGAGACATTGAGGAAGAGTTGTATATGGTACAACCCAAAGGTTTTGTCGATCCTAAAAATGCTGACAAAGTATGCAAACTTTAGCGTTCAATTTATGGATTGAAGCAAGCATCGAGAAGTTGGAACCGACGCTTTGATAAGGTGATCAAAGACTTCGGGTTTATACAGTGTCATGGAGAGGCCTGTATTTACAAGAAAGTGAGTGGGAGCTCTGTAGCATTCTTGATATTATATGTAGATGACATATTACTGATTGGGAATGATATAGAACTATTAAGCAGTGTAAAAGGTTATTTGAATAATAGTTTTTCAATGAAAGACCTTGGTGAAGCATCATATATATTAGGCATCAAGATTTATAGAGATAGATCAAGACGTCTAATAGGGCTATCACAAAGTACATACCTGGACAAGATTCTAAAGAAGTTTAGAATGGACGAAAGTAAGAAAGGATTCTTACCTATGTTACCAGGCAAGGTCTTGAGTAAGACTCAAGGTCGGCTACGGCAGAAGAAAGAGAAAGGATGAGTCAGATCCCCTATGCCTCGGCAGTAGGCTCTATTATGTATGCCATGCTATGTACTAGACCGGATATAGCACATGTTGTTAGTCTAACTAGCAGATATCAAAGTGATCCAGGAATGGAACACTTGACAGCGGTCAAGAATATCCTGAAGTACTTGAAAAGAACTAAGGATATGTTTCTTTGTTATGGAGGTGACCAAGAGCTCGTTGTAACCCGGTTACACCGATGCAAGTTGGAACAACGATCCCGATGACTCTAAGTCACAATGCGGGTATGTGTTTATATTGAATGGTCGCTGCGATGAGTTGGGCAAGCTCAAAGCGAGTGCACGGTGGCGAAGTCTTCAACGGAATCGAGTACATAGCGGCTTCGGAGGCTTCATCGGAACCGGTATGGATGAAGAGGTTCATTGTAGAGCTCGGTGTGGTTCCTAGTGCATTGGACCCACTAGTCATCTCTGTGACAACATGGGTGCCATCGCCAATGCACAAGAACCAAGGTCACGAAAGAGGCTGAAGCATATCAAGCTGCGTTATCATTCGATTCGCGAGTACATCGAAGATGGAGCGATGAAGATTTGCAAAGTACACACCGATCCGAATGTACCAGATACGTTGACTAAAGCTCTCCCTAGGGCAAAGCATGACCAACACCAGAATGCCATGGGTGTTAGGTACCTTACAATGTAATCTAGATTATTGACTCTAGTGCAAGTGGGAGACTGTTGGAGATATGCCCAAGAGGCAATAATAAAAGTGGTTATTATATATCTTTATGTTTATGATAAATGTTTATATACCATGCTATAATTGTATTAACCGAAACATTGATACATGTGTGATATGTAAACAACAAAGAGTCCCTAGTAAGCCTCTTAACTAGCTTGTTGATTAATAGATGGTTAGTTTCATAATCATGAACATTGGATGTTATTAATAACAAGGTTATATCATTATATGAATGATGTAATGGACACACCCAATTAAGCGTAGCATAAGATCACGTCATTAAGTTATTTGCTATAAGCTTTCGATACATAGTTACCTAGTCTTTATGACCATGAGATCATGTAAATCACTTATATTGGAAAGGTACTTTGATTACATCAAACGCCATCTGCGTAAATGGGTGGTTATAAAGGTGGGATTAAGTATCCGGAAAGTATGAGTTGAGGCATATGGATCAACGAGTGGGATTTGTCCATCCCGATGACGGATAGATATACTCCGGGCCCTCTCGGTGGAATGTCGTCTAATGTCTTGCAAGCATATGAATAAGTTCATAAGAGACCACATACCACGGTACGAGTAAAGAGTACTTGTCAGGAGACGAGGTTGAACAAGGTATAGAGTGATACCGATGATCAAACCTCGGACAAGTAAAATATCGCGTGACAAAGGGAATTGGTATTATATGTGAATGGTTCATTCGATCACTAAAGTCATCATTGAATATGTGGGAGCCATTATGGATCTCCAGATCCCGCTATTGGTTATTGGTCGGAGAGAGTTCTCACCCATGTCCACATAGTTCGCGAACCGTAGGGTGACACACTTAAGGTTTGATGTTGTAATAGTAGAACTTGAAATATGGAATGAAGTTCGAAGTAATTGTTTGAAGTCTCGGATGGGATCCCGGACATCACGAGGAGTTCCGGAATGGTCCGGAGAATAAGATTCATATATAGGAAGTCATTTTATAAGTTTGAAAATGATCCGGTGCATTTATGGAAGGTTCTAGAAGGTTCTAGAAAAGTCCGGAAGAAATCACTTTGGAAGGCGGAGTCCCGGAGGGACTCCACCACCATGGCCGGCCAACCCTAGGGGGTGGAGTCCCAGGTGGACTCCACCTAAGGTGGCCGGCCACCCCTCCAAGGAAAGGTGGGAGTCCCACCTCAAGTGGGAATCCCACCTTGGGTAGGTTTCATGTCATATGGAAGGTTTTGGTTTGGGGTCTTATTCGAAGACTTGTAGACCAACTCTTGGGTGTTCCACCTATATATTGAGGAGCAAGGGGAGGGGGCCGGCCACACCAAAGCCATTGTGGCCGCACCCCTCATAGTGGCCGGCCACCTCTCCCTCTCCCAAACCCTAGCCGCCCCACCTCCTCCACCTCTCCCGCAACGCTTAGCGAAGCTCCGCCGGAGTTCTCCATCGCCACCGCCACCACGCCGTTGTGCTGCCGGATTCAAGGAGGAGCTACTACTTCCGCTGCCCGCTGGAACGGGGAGAAGGACGTCGTCTTCATCAACACCGAACGTGTGACCGAGTACGGAGGTGCTGCCCGATCGTGGCACCGTGATCAAGATCTTCTACGCGCTTTTGCAAGCGACAAGTGATCGTCTACCGCAGCAACAAGAGCCTCATCTTGTAGGCTTTGGAAATCTTCAAGGGTGAGTCTCGATCATCTCCTCGTTGCTCCCGTCTTCTAGATTGCATCTTGGCTTGGATTGCGTTCTCGCGGTAGGAATTTTTTTTTGTTTTCTATGCAACGAATCCCTTCATCCTCCACCTCAGCCAACCCATTCCGGCCTTGGTTGTGCCTCGGCGCGACGGTTCAAGGGTTAGCAAGAAGAGGAACAAGGAGCGGCATCGTCAAGCCGGCGCCTTGCTTCTTGACTCCAACTACTTCGCTGATGATGCAACTCACACGCCGAAGGATTTTTGACGCTGGTTTCGGATGAACAAGGATCTCTTCATGTTGATTGTCTGACGACTACTTCATGTGCAAGCAAGATTGCACCGGTTTGTGGGGCTTCTCCTCAATCCAGAAGTGCACTGCATTGCATTGTCTTGAATATGGAGCTCCTACAAATGCAGCCGATGACTACCTACGCATGACGGAGTCAACATGCTCCTTTCTATAGGTTTTGTCGGGCCGTCATAGTGGTGTTTGGTGAAGATTATTTGAGAGCATTGAGGGCGTATGATATAGCTCGGATCCTGGAACAAAATGCCGCTCGAGGGTTTCCTGGGATACTCGGAAGCATCGACTGCATGGGTTAGAAGAATTGCACTTTTGCTTGGCAAGTGATATACAAGGGGCATAAAGGTTAGTGCGGTGTTACTCTTGAGGTGGTGGCAGACCTTGACCTTTGGATTCAGCATGCTTTCTTTGGCATGGCAGGAACCCACAATGATATCAACGTGCTGCAACGCTCTCTGGTGTTTGCCAGGCTAGTTGATGGACAAGCTCATGCCGTGAACTTTGAGGTCAACGGCCACACATACAACAAGGGGTACTATCTAGCCGATGGTATCTATCCAACATATGCTACATCTGTGAAGACAATCCCTGCACTAGCTTCGGAGATGGACGCTTATTGTGCGACATGCCAGGAAGCAGCTCATAAGGATGTTGAGCGGGATTTTGGTGTGCTTCAGCAGTGTTTTGCCGTTGTAAGGTACCTGGTCTCACTTGGTCGGAGTCTCAAATGTGGGAGATGATGAACACTTGTGTGATCTTGCACAATATGATTATTGAGAACAAGCGTGATGCACCTGTAGATGATGATTAACCATTTTATTATCAAGGGACTCTTGCTAAAGTTGAGCATGTACCCCAAGAGTTTGCCGCTTTCCTTTGCATGCACGAGGAAATCCAAGATGTAGACGTTTATGCTCAACTTCAGGCGAATCTGGGCATTTTTGGGCGAAGAGAGGAGTCGCCAATGTATTATTTAAAATTTAAATTATTGTATAAATAATTCCATTTGTATTCATGTTAAACTGTGTTAAATTATTGTATGAATAAATTTATGTGTTTGCAAATTATTTGAACTATTGTTTGAAAATATTATATAGATGGCGCAAATAGGATTTTTTTTGGGGGGGGGGGGGGGGGGGTGTCGTCCCTATAGTTCGGGAGGACTAGCCGGCGTCCCCATACACTCGTGTCGATGCACCTGCCTGCGTCTATTTGAGGGTCACATGTTGGAAATGCTCTAATGAAGTGTATTCTCTGAAGTATCTTCCCATCATTCCTTGTTGTGAATTACTCTTTACACGCGTCCGTGTTTTCAATGACACATTACACGTGTACGTGTTTGCAAACCGTAGCTCCGGTGTTCTACATTTGTACCAATATATACCATTATCGTAATCCACAATGTAATCCTCAGTTCCATCATCACATATAAGTTGACGGTGTTAAGTACATATGTTGATAGTTTTTTTCAAAGCTTGGTCAAATTTGACTTTTTGAAAACGAATACATTTTATAAGAAGGGATAGAAATAATAACTAGTTGGTCAAACTCTGAACGAAGAGACGACACCGTTATATATAGCTACCACATTGAGGTGCAAGTGCAACCAAGAGGTTCAAACATCGTTGCCAGGCTACCAAGATGCTGCATACAGCGACAGGGATGAAGAGGGCAGCGGATATCTAGAGAGGTTTGAGGCACAAGTAGATCGAGAGTATATCTTGCGATAGATACCCCACCTTACGTGCCATGATATCACTCTTAAGAATTCAAATTTATAAGTTTCAAAAAGGTACAAAATAAATTTGTCGATGTTCATGAGATGTATGTTTATGATCGCTAGAATTTGCAAAACGAAACTCAAAATACACAGAGAGAAACAAAATGACAATGTGTCAAAATCCAGGGAATGTAAACACACATCCTGAGAACACCCAAACTTTTGTTTTGACATTTATAAAATTTGAATTTTAAGAAGTAGTATCATGGTATGATATGAGGTGTGGTATCACTACTTAGAGATACCCCGGATCACTTTGTCCGCCATCGCTAGAAATAGCCTTCAGAGTATGCTACATTCCAAACACATGATCTTAGCTGCATAATGATGCCAAGTAGGATCACGACCTTACCACAAAAATGTACTCCCCCGTCCAAATAAATGTACTTCTAAAAAAAAGCTAAGTCAAAAAACTTAATCATTGACCAATTTTTTTGAAATGATTAGTAACATGTATGACATCAAATTTCTATAATACGAAACTACATCACCACTACTATAAAAAGAACGAGAGGGGCTGATCCGGAGCATCTTAACCGTACAAGCACTAAATCCAGCGATCCAAAATTAGCCCGTGTTTGACGGCTCATCAGTCCGCGCAGACAACAAGCCGCGGTTTGATCCACTCACGCCGCCTTCTATTTTTTTTCGAACACAATCAATCCCACAACCGCAATCTCCCCTAGCCCTGCCCTATGCCGCCGCCGTGCTGCAAGCCGCCCATGGGCGACCATCGTCGACGCCGCGGCACTCCAGGCCACCACGCTACTGACCATCACCGGCTCCGCCAGGCCCTAAACCGCCCATTACGCGAGGAACATCGCCTCCGCTGTTTTTGTTCCCAGCGCCATGGATTCAAAATCATCTGCCTCTGTTCTCTGCGTTGATGATGCAAGCGCCTCCGCCGTTGCCCCATGCGGTGGGACAAAATCCCAGGCAGGCAGGCAGCCATTGCTCCGCATCGACGGCGCGGCCGACGCAGCCGTCAGTGCAGAGCTCGCCCATATGTTTTTTTTCCAATGATAATTGTCTTCAATTCATCAATTGGAACACTTCAAATCCTTCCTTAACTGATACATCACAGGTTATGATATTTCAGGCGTTTGCTTGTTGCTATGTTCTTGTTCTGCAATCCGTTTAATTGGAAGGGGCATGCGCTGACTGTAGACTTGCAAAGGGCCTCCATAAATTCACACAGTAGGCTTGCCAAGGGTCTCCACAAATTCGGACTATAGGCTTGGAAAGGGCCTCCACAAATTCAGGCTGAGAACGTGCCACTCCTTTCAGGCTTTGGAGTTGATCATGCCACTATGACGCTGTTATCAGTCATTTAAATTATTTTTATATAATGCATGTTCGTAGTGTTTCCAAGGAATCTAACAGAGAAAGGTTGCTGTTATGTTTTTCTTCACTTACCAACTTTATTGTCCGTTGATATGGGATTTTCATTAGCGATACTCAATTTGATACATATACTTTTTTAGCAACACAAATAGAAAAATTGTCTCAGTAATTTTAGAATTATTACTTTTCTCTGAAGCTAGAGTCGGAAGCTCATTACTTTTATTTCACCTAATCAACTTCAAATTATCTTCTGTAGGTACTTCACATCCAGAAATCTGATTTGCAGCTTGCAAACAATGGTTTTCCAAATGATATCTAGAAACTAAAATTTTGATGTCTTTACAAAGCTTTGCGTTTCTCAGATCCAGAGTTGAGGACCTTGGAAAGGTAATGAACATTTTCTCAGGAAGCTAAATCTTTAACTATGATTTGTGTTAGTCTTATTACTTAAATACATAAATAAATATGATTTGATTTGTTTAGATATACGAGAATTTCACATAATCACATGCATGTTACTTTTGTTCTACACTTTCTTTAT
This sequence comes from Lolium rigidum, assembly GCF_022539505.1. Taxonomy (NCBI): domain Eukaryota; kingdom Viridiplantae; phylum Streptophyta; class Magnoliopsida; order Poales; family Poaceae; genus Lolium; species Lolium rigidum. The sequence continues at coordinate 87,668,237 of NC_061508.1, forward strand.
TCTACTAAGTTTCCATCTCTGTTTCTTGACAAGGCGCTCCAAGGAAGAGATATGCTTCCATGCCAGGGAGCAAGGGAAGAGAACGACTGAGGAATCCATTACCTGAGTGCATCTGTCTGGCTGAGAAGCACACATGTGATGCTGCGGTAAAGGTAGTGCCACTGTCGTGTAGTACTAGTATTATGCTAGACTTAATAATTTGGATGTACATTGCCATGGTTATCCACATGTCTATTGACCAATGGAATGTCATTTATTAACATTGTAGTTGTGGTCAAATCTCACTGGTAATTTCTGACTTCTTTTGTCCATGTGAAGTTTATTGTTCTTCCTCTCTGTGTCTTAGAGCATCCCCACTCGTTGGCGCTCCCCACGCCCAAATCCGGCGAAATTTTCGTCCGGATTGGAGGAAGATTTGGCGTGGGGAGTAGTAGTTTCCCAGCCGCGTGCCCAGGCGAAGTCGACGATGCGAATTTAAAAAACGGAAACTTGACAAACTACGGCTAAAAACGGGTGAATATAGACTAAATTTAATGATATTTATTACATTACGGGAGGAGTTCATACATAGAGGCCGAATTCGACTATATTTCGAATTCGGCTAGGGGAATGCAAACGCTAATTTTAAAACACGGCGCTCTACATGCCGAAATGGCGGTAGAACACCGTGTAGTCGCCGCCGTCGTCGTCGGAGCCGTCGTCGTTGGCCTTCGGCTGCGCGGCCTGGCTGCTGCTGCCCTGGCCGGCGTCTCCCCACCCCGGGGACGGCTTGTACCAGTCGTCGTCGGAGGACTCGAGGTCGACGACGGGGACAGTTTTGCCGGATGGAGGTGTCGCAGGACGGCGGTACCGCGCGACATCGTCGTTGGCGGTTGGAGCGGCGCGGGCGGCGAGTTGGCGTGCGGCGGCCAGGTCCAGCAGCCGCCGCTGCTGCTCCGCCTCCTCGCGCTCCCAGTCGCGCCTCGCCCAGTCCAGTGCGGCGTCGTCCGCGCGCTTCTCCTCCTCCATGTCGTGCAGCGACCTGGCGATCGCCTGCGCCATCGCGGCGTCCTCCGCGCGCTTCGCCTCCTCCTCGGCGAGCTGGCTTGCGGCGGCCTCTTTCTTCGTCTTCTTCCGGCCGCTCGCGGCGCGGAAGGCTGTTCGCGGATGACGAGGGCGCCATCGCTGCGCCCTCGGTCGCCGGCGTAGACGCCGGCTCCTTCTTGACGAGCACCGGCGTCGAAGGCGACGTCGCCTCCTCCCTCTTCACCGGCGCCAAGGATGACCTTGACGCCGATCCGGAAGACGACGAGCTGGCAGCCATGCGCTGTGGCTGCCAGACGCTTCCCCGACGGCGGCTCGCCGATGCCCTCGATGCCGATGGAGGGGGCATCGTGAGCACCGGGAAGTTGCCGCCCTCGATGTGCGCGAGGACGTTCGCCAGCGTCCTTTCTGGCGCGCTCCACCACCGCCGGCGGCCCACGGCGTTGTTGCGCGCAGGCGGAGGCGGCGGGCCGTCGTAGGCCGCCAGCTCCCGCTCCCACCGCCGGAGGAAGTAGGAGTTCCACGCCGTGTAGTTGTCGGGGTGGTGGCGTGGCTCGGCGCGCTCCTCGTCGGTCATCGTCATCCTCGCCTCCTCGATGGCGACGTCGAGGGCATGGCCCCGCGGCGGCGGCGGGATTGGAACGCCGCCGGCACTTAGCCGCCGGCCGCCTCCGGGAGGCCTCGTGTCCGGCGGGCAGGGGTACCCCGCCTGGTGGAGGAGGTGCCCCTCCCACGCGTGGAGCGACCGGCGGGGGAAGCCGTTGTTGGCTGCGCCGTCGTCGTCGTAGAACGCCATCTTGGGAGTAGAGGGAGAGTGGAGGGAGAGTGGAGCACGGGGTACGCCTCGCGGTGATCGGACCGGCGTATATAGGCGGGGCTGGCGCGGGGATTAAATGCCGCGTGGAATGCGACGCGTCCGCGGCGAGCCGGACCGGCGGCAGCCTTTAGTGCGCGCGGAAGACGATGCGTGCGCGGAAGACGACGACATTAACTCGCCGCGTGGCCGGCGAATGCAGACCGGCGGCAGGCTTTACAGCGCACGGAAGACGATGCGATGAGGACGACGATCGGTTTCTCTCGCCGACAAGTTGGGGCCACCAGATGCGCGGGAAGTTGCCTCGCCGTTTCGCGCGCTTTCGTTTCGTCCGGAGTCCCCGAGCGCTCCCCGGGGGGCCGGGGATGGCGTGGGATCGCCGGATGGATTTAGGCCCAAATCCGGACGAAAACGAGGAACCGGGGGCGCGACTGGGCCGAATTACGCCGTCCGGATGGAAAAAACGCTCGCCGGGGGCCTGTTCGGGGGGACGAGTGGAGATGCTCTTACCATGTAGGCCCTGATTCTTTTCTTCACAAAATGGTCACTGTGGGAAAGTCTAAGGAGGTAAAAAAAATCGAAACTTGATTGCTGGTTCAACAGCATAGCTCAAGACTATGCGCATATGCACTGAAGTTACAACTTCTTATGTTGGATAGCAAGGAATTGGCATATCTCCTGCACCAAGGTTTGAAAGTAAAAATATATGTCTGGTTTGAAGGACAGTACCCCAGGTCATCAAATACATCTACCAGGTGCAAAAAATGAGAAAGTGTGGATGCAGGTATATCCACATTGGTCATGCCAAAGCTGCAATGTTGAACAAGTATTTTGCAGACAAGATATAAGGGGGTCCAATTGGGTACGAAATCAATCAATTTTCTTATGATCATAATAATCCGTGTGTTCATGATCCATACACCTCTTTTTTTGCTAACATTGCTATTAACAAGATTTTAGATCAAATGTCAACTAAGGGTTTGTAAAAATAATTTTGATTCTTTTTTACATGCTCAACTTTCAGCTGAAATTTATATGCAGCAAATAACCTTAGTACCCAAGTTGATTCAAAATTCTCTACACGGTTGTAAAAAATTATCGTTCTTATATTTTCATATTTTCAACTATGTATGTGCTTTAGTCATGGTGGCAATAATTGCAGATCTTAGCTTAGGCACAACAGAAGTGAGCAAAGCTAACTAGGAGAGAAAGCCAACAACGAAATACCTGCAGTTTCATGGAAATGACATACATTTGTGGTTTATCTATTTTTTTTCCAAATACCTCTGGACCAAAGGAAGGAGAGATCTGATTATCCATACATTTGCTGACTAACGTCATTAGGGTTGACCAGGGCACCATTTGAGGTATTGCTCTATAAAATAAAATAAAATAAGGAGGTGCTTGAATATTAATCGCTAGGTTTTGGATTGGAGGCATTGGAGATATTGAAGATATGTTTATTATTTTGGATAATTGTTTCCATGTCCTTCACAAATAAGAAAGAGTATTGTAATGAGTTGCAAATTTATATAGAGAGAAACTGAAGCAGTGTATCAAACTATTGTGTTGTGTAAGCACTATCTGTAGCTTTGAATGCAGAAGACTAGCAAGCGTTTTGAGCAGCTGTTTGATACACTCAATCCCTATCACACAAGACTAGAGTTAACTTAAGAAGAAATAATATATCTGGAATTCATCAAGTGACAATATGTCTGATTTGTAAACGTAAGGTATCTCCACAAGTATTTATGGGCACATGTAGTTTGGGGTTTCGACAACCTGAAAAACATACATTCCAAAATATGATATGTGAGAATCATGGCCTAGCCTACCAGTTATATATTAGCAGATATATTTTACTTGGCCTGAAAATGTAGCTTGCAGTACCAATGTTACTGCTAAAATTGTTTAACTTCTGAAAACCTTAAATTATAAATGCATTTTTCTGAAAATAAAGATACAGTATGTCATTTTTTTCCTTCACGTTATTTTTGGGGTTGTTTGCCTTCAGGGAAAAGATATAATGATGGTGTTTTATTGCCACATGCTTATAGTTTCAAACAAAGAGAATGAAATGAGTCATATTTCTTTGTGTTTACTTTTCAAAGGAGAGGATGCAGCACTAGATATACGGGGAAATACAATTTGGCTCATACCTGTAGATACACCCATTGCCTAAAAACATATTCCAAAATGTATAAAAATTCTAACAAAAAGTTCTGGGTGTGCCTCTAGACATCTTAGGTTCCAGCACAAAGTTTTGCCCTAAAAAGGACATTTTTTGTGCCATGCATTTGTAAAAAGACAGATCCTTGCTCTTGAACATAGCTTTTCAGGGAATTTTTTTTTGTCTTTTTATACAGACAACAGAAATTGCCCTTTTCCCACAAAAATCGTACGAAATACTGGATTTTTTTTTCCATATTTTCTAACAATTTGAAACACATTAAAATATTTTTTTTCATAATAGGTGCATTTAGTCCCATGACCAAAACGGCATGTCCGGATATAATCAGCATAACATGAGGGTGGATGATAAGCCAAATTTTTCTTGATGGGCTGATGATAAGCTGATTTGTTGCGATTAGTTGTGTAGTCATATGGTCCATGCACATCGAACACCACATTTTATTCCAATAATGTATGTTCTTTTATAATATGTGACCTAGCAAATGGTGTACACACGCTCACATCGGGATGAGGGACAAGAAAGCCATGTTGTGAGAAGGTAAAAATACATAAAAGTAAAATTTATTTGTTTTTATGTGAAAACTTTTGGTTGCAACTCACGTGCAATTTTTCTATACTGTATGGCTTTCACAAAAATGTTTGGTAAACATTTGATGATTTTGAATGACTTTTAAGTGGTTTGATAAAAAAATCTCCCTAAAACAATAAGATTTAATATAATATCTTTTTTATTATACAATACGTGCGTCGGCACGTGCACCTTTACTAGTTTAAACAAGGATCTAGTGATACTAAATTGGTGCTACAATTGTTGTTTATTTTCCATAAAGGTAGTCCAAGTTTAAAATATTTAACTTACGACAAGACAAAAGGTAGAAGTACACATATTTATGGATGGAGGAAGTATGCACTAGATAAATAGCTCAAAATAATTTTTATTGAAAGCAAAATTTTATCGTATATGTCCTAGATTTTTTTTTTTCGTTCTTATACATTTGTTATCCTTGTTATCCTGCCAGTTATGGTGCCAAATTAACACCCACACCAGTTGCGGATGCATGATGGCCCTATCCTGCCAACAAATACTGCCACCTTTTGTTATCGATTTTGTCTAAAGTCAAACCTGGTGCAGCTCAACAAATTTACAGAGAAAAACTTGAAACTCCAAACGGAGGCCGAGCTCGAGGGAGGCATTTATTATAAGGAAATCTCCAACAGCCCAACGCATATCGGATGTCCAAAGTGATCGCGCGTGTCTATTTGCGTCGGTCCGCGGATAACAAAATGGTTGTACAGGGCCACCACGTTAGCGGGCCGGCACATATTTTTTTTGGTTGACAGCGTCAAGGTCGGTAATGGCGGTTAACGTCCCATCGAGGCCTACCGTCGGCGATTACCGGTTCACGCGCAAAGGCGGTGTTTCCCGCGCGCCGCCAATACATTGGCGCGTTTCATCGCGGGAAACGGCTTGCGCGCATTCGGTGTTTCCTGCCCCATCGTGGCTATATATGATGCAGGCTGGAGGTCGAGGAGGGCACACCCCGACCCAACCGTAAAAATCATCCATGGCCGAGCACGACCGCACTTGGGCTCGCATTGTTCACATGGCCCGTGTCATCTTCCCCGATGATCCTGACCTCGACTCTGTCCACGCGACGGAGGCGTTCGACGTGGAGCAGACGTCCGCGTACGCGTCCGAGCAGCTGGAGGCTAAGACGGCAGCGTTGGAGGTGGAGGTGGCAGAGGCCTTTGCGGAGGAGGCGATGATGGAAGCGAGGGCGGTGCAGGTGGTGGAGGCCAGGACGGAGGAGGTGATGGTGCAGGCGGCGACCATGGCCGACCTCTAGGCGCAGCTCGCGGAGGCTAGGGCGGAGCTCGCGGCGGCGAGCGCGTATGCCAGGGTGTGCCTGGTGGTGGAGCTTGAGGGGCCGCCGGCGCGGCAGGAGACGACCATGGCGTCTGCCGTCATCGACGACATGGACGATGAGGATGAGCACGACGTCAGCTTCCTCCCCTAAACCGACGAAGAGGGTACATTTGTGCACGACGAGCAGGGGGCGCTGCTCGCGTCGTTCGAGAGCCTCCCCGAGGATGTTGATCGCCGTCGGGTTCTTGCGGTGGAGGCCCAAGCTCGCAGAGATTCGATGGCCATGAGGCAGACCTTCGTGCGCTCTGACCTGGTGGCGATCGCGTGGGCGGTGCCGGACCACACACGGATCGACCGGGAGAACCGCAAGCTGCATGATGCCATCACGGCGAGGGAGGAAGCGGTGGCGGCAGCGGCGAAGGACAGGGCCCGCTACCGCGAGGACCTGGCACACGTCGCAACGGACGAGCCGGCTGCGCAGCAAGCCCGATGGGACTTCTCTGTGGATGTGGCCATCAAACGCCGGCGGAGGGAAGACATTGCCTCCTTGCAGGAGCAAAACCGCCTCCGAATGGAGCGGCGCGCGGCTGCCCAAGCCGCATGCGCTCCGATGACGGCGCCAGCCCCTCAGGTCATGCCGGTGGTCATCAGTAATAGGCCGCACGACTGCGAGTAAAGCTGGCCGTAGTAGGCCGCGCGACGGTGATTAGGTACGACCGTCATAGTTTTAGGTTAACTCTAACCATTTCTGTAAAGATGATCCTTTTGGCTAATCAATATGAATGACAAACATTTTGCTACTTGTGTCACTGACCGGCGGGCCCTAAATCGACCAACGCGGACGCGTGGCACGACCGCGTAGACGTAAACGTGCCGCATATTTAGACCGCGTTTGTGTCTCTACACGCAGTCCGGTTACTATGTGTCGAGCCGCTGGGTCTGTTTTGTGACACATTTTTCGACTTCGCTGTCCCAAACGGTCGCTCGTCCAAATTACCTTCGTGAATAGCGTTCCGTCTCGCCGTCCAAATTACCCATAAGGTGACCTTTGCGAAATCAACATGAGATAATATTTTCATCGCGGAGAATATCCATTTATTTGCTCTCGGTTTAGTGCTAATGTTTCATGGCCAAAAACTATAAGCAGAAAACTCGAAAATTAATTTGATTGTATCTTCAGTATTTCTTTCCTGTTTGTTTATTGATTTCAGATCTATTAAACATTGCATGGGTTGATATTTCTATACAAAATTTGTAGTATGCCTCAGATTCACTAAGATATATCCTTGCAGTATTTCAGGGTTTGTCAATCCGCTGCTTTTCAGGGAACTTGCTTTCACGGGTGTTTCTACATGCATTTGCATTCTTGTTCAAAAAAAAAAAATGCATTTGCACGTGGTCTTCGTTCTGGTAGGCCGAGACGATGGAGACGTACTGGTGCTCGGAGTGTTCTGTAGTGTCGAAGGAGCGACAACAGAATGAATCATACCCGTATTTTTCTGCTCCGTAAAACGCTAGTAGAGGGCTCTGTATGAAAGAAAAAAAAAATTACGCAAGAACCATTCCGTCAAACAGACCCCGTATTTCACCCCGTATATTTGAAAATTGCAAACCCCGGGAAATTTCTTCGATAGTTCATCAGTTCATAGGTAGATCATACATACGGATTTTACAAAATTGTGCGATCCTAATGGATCGCGACTTCTACGAAACGATCTAGTCGTCGAGGATGACGACTGTCGCATTCTCCTCCACCTCCCGCGCCTCCATCCCCTTCACGGCGGCGATGGCCTGCGCCGCATCGGCTTCCTCAGCCCAATCCTTGTCGGCGGCATCCTTCAGGGACGCGGCCACCGCCTGAAAGTAGAGGGGATCTTCCCCCTCCTCCACCTCCTCCGCCTCCTCTTCCTCCTCGCCGGCTCGCGGCGCTCCTCCGCCGCTGGTGCTCCCAATCCGTGCCTCCCATGCCGCCTTCGACCGGCGCTGCTGCTCCCAATCCGCGCGCCATTTGTCGAAATCGACGCCGCTCATCGGCTTGAGCGGTGGATCGGCCTTGTAGTAGCGCCCGCCCGCCGCGAACTTGCAGAGCTTCGGCGGCACGTAGAGGGCACCGGCGTACCTGCACACCGCACGCCGACTCCCGGCGGCGGAGAGCTTGCACTGGTGCCGCCACGCCTCCTCGAGCGTGTCCGGCGAGCGGGATCGCTTCGATCCGGAGGCGGGCGACGCGCTGCTGCTCCTTCGTGCGGACATGGCCGGCGGCGGTGCTAATGTTGCGGCGTGCGGCGTGGAATTTCTCGCCGGAGCATTTGCGGGGAGGCCCACCAGCACGACGGAGCTAGGGTTACGAGTGAGGGGTTGGACCCTCATTCGCAACCCCACCCTGTATTTGTAGGGGGCGGCGGTGTGGCTTTGACGGGGGCCGTATTCGGCCGATACGGGCCGGCCCGAATACGGGGCCTGCTAGACAACCCAAACTGCGCTCACCCCTCACCCCCTATCCCGCCGGAATTTTACGGGGTGTACGCGTTTTGAGGGGTCTGTTAGACATGCTCTAATCACCTCTACCTCACAATAGCGGCTCCCTGTGGTGTGTCTTCCCGATATGATCTGCGAGAAATAGTTAAAAAGTACATTTTTGATTGATTCACTTGTTCAGTTGGTCACTGAGTAGGGATTGCGTGAAAAATATAGTCTGTTTGATGTTAGAATTAACTTTGTGTGGTCAATAGTTTATGGAAAAAAGAATTAAAATTGGGTCAAAGATCTCATTGATAAATCTACACTTACCTATTTTTTTATTCTTGTATGATTTATTTCACCAATCCATGTAGTACAATTTTTTCTTCGAAAAATAAGAAATATACATGCAGATGCCCGGCGAGTCCAACAAAGTGGCATTTTTTTTTTCTTCTGAAAAGACATATGGTTACAACTGTGGTTAGGTGACATGGATCGACCATTAGCAATAGATAGAGCTTAACACTTTATTTCGATAAAAGAAACGAGAGGAAATGCAAACAGAGCTGGCTCTGGTGGTTAGGTCCCTTGTGGTGGAACCAGCCCATCTAGGTTCAAATCCTAAATTTGGCATAGGTGTTGCATTTACCTGGATTTATTCTAGGATTAACCGGCGCTATGCTTTCAGTGGTAGGTGGCGTGCCCGTCAACAGCGAGGCGCCAGTGGTGACTTCGTCAACCTCAAGATATGCCGGCTCAGTCCCTCGGAGGTGCTCATAGGGGTAGGGTGTGCGTGCGTTCATAGGGGTGTTTGTACGTGCTTGTTTGTGAGCGTCTGCGTTGTACTGTGTTCTCAAAAAAAAAAAAACGAGAGAAAATTAAGTGGGGGCGTGGGAGACGCAAGAGGCGGGAGGAGTTGCGTGCGTGATCAGAGCGAATCAACAGCACGAGGAGTGAGCCCACCTATTTCTGTTGGTTTCTGTCCCCCGCTTTTCCCTGGCTGGACTGGGTACCGCCCGTTTCTCTCTGGGTTAAAACCTTTCTGTATTTTTCGGGATAACCATGGTTAAAACTTTTATGTACGTACGTTCTAGGGGAAGTCATCTCCGGCTAGAACTTAATAAAGGTACAGATCGTTTCCAAAAAAATAAGGGTACAATAGTTCAAAAAAAAAGGAAAACTTAAAACTACACCGATTTTATGTTGCATACATAATAAAATCTGCTGACACCATGTCAAATACACCTAAATCCGTCTCTTGCGGCCGGCTTGGCGATGATAATCCATGTGTCATTCCTCAAACTGGAGCGCTTCAAGGCGAGCGTCCTTTCGTTTTAACGCGGTCACTCTTCTAAGGTCCTTGACGAAAGTGGCGGAGCCAACAGGGTGGAAGGGTGGCCCCACCCTAAGATTTGGCCCAGCTCATATCTCTTATATAGAAAATAAGGAAAAAAATTTAAAAAGTCCAGCCCAAGTAAGGTCTGCCCACCCTAAAAAAATGGGCTGGATTCGCCACTGCTTGACGTGTAACTTTTTTGCTTCCATCAGTTTTGCGACAACCATTTTTCCATCACACAAGGCCTATCACTACATATAGGGTGCATGATTGTCCTTATTGAGTATCTTGTGTGCCCTTCCCCGTGCCCCTAGGCCGACCTCGCCCACGTCCTAGTGCATGTCCGTCACCGTTGGTCCAACCTTGCCTATCCAAGCGCTCATCCGCGGTCGCATGGACATGCACACCACCATGGTAGCATGAACATGCAGTTCACCATGGTCGCGGGAACATGCAAGTCAGCATGGTCGCCCTTCTCCTCCTCGTCTATTAAGTCGTGCCTAGATGAGCACCATGAGTTCATTATTGTAGACATTTGAAAAATTTACACATGAGTCAACAATGTGGGAAAAACCATAATGTTCTTTGATCGACATCTTATTTCCCTCATAGGAAAAAAGGCAACAAAATTTTGACATTGTTTCATAAATAGTTATATAGGACACAACATTACAATAAAACTAACATGTGTGTTCGTATGCATGCGCGCTAATTCATCCAATGGAAAACATTAACATTTAAGTCAACAAAAACAAAAAGGTGTAAGATCAAACGTTTTGTTGGTCTAATACCAAAACCAAGTTGCAAGACAACATTTCTCACAGTAGTAGCTTTCTAACCACAATATTTTTATATGTTTTTATGTGCATATTAGGTTGCTTACATGGGTTTTCCCCTTTTTTCGGCTTTGTCTTGATAGAGACCGCATGAGGTAAAACGCGACCTGACCTGTTTGTTGAGTTAGTTTGGTTGCCCACAATGTTGTAGGTTGCATGAGGGCATCGTTTGTGCCTCCATTGTTTTGCTGCCCACATTTAAGATTTTTGGGCTTAAAGCGAGCTCGTTTGGTAGCCTGATGTCATATGTGGTGATCTTACGAATTAGCAGTTAAAGGTTCTAGGGTGTTACATGTGATGACACACGCTTAGAGCAGCATAAAATACACAATCACCGTGACCAGCACCTCCTTGAACCTCTTTACTATCCTCGCACTGGTCTTGACGATCTCACACATCTTGTTGAGGACGAAGGTGGGTAGGAGCAATGTGTTGATCTGAATGCCCCGAAAGTTAAAATTAAAAGGTCTAAAACTTGGAAGTTTTTTGGGATTTTCATAATTATAAATGTGTGTTTTGAATTTACCGAAAGTTGATGGTGGAATTCCAAAAGGTTATAGAAAATAAAAAAGTACTTATAAATGGAAAGTTAGTAGTCTGATGGTGGAAAGTTGCTTGCCCACTAGATTACTCTCCTGCTTCTTAATTAAATACGTAGAGTAGTATATTTCAGTATACGTACACACGACATGCTGCACCACAAACATTTTACTACGGTGAAAATCACCAACATTGCAGTCGAAAGTAAATTAATTCAATTATAATGGAAGCTTATCGTCCTGCTAGTATCCGGTGAATCAGAAAAGGCTGCAGCGCTTTAACAGCCACGGACGAGGCAATGGAAACGGGGGGTGCATGCAACCCACGCCAGTGCACGGAGGAGTGAGGGCCGTCGGATGAGGGAGAAAGAGGAGCCATGCCGTCCGATCTGTCATCAGAGGAATGACGTAGGCGACTGCTTTTAGTTGGCCAAAATGCCAGAAGAGACTGCTACAGTGACTGAGATTGTTTCCTCACGCGAGAAACAAAGTCGCAGGACGCTGGCTGGTGGGCGTCTGCGCTACCTAGGACCTAATGTCAGCGATGTACCTAGCTCTCACACAGAGTGTAGCCGATCAGAAAAATTTTCTGTCTCGAACTCGTCGCCGCTCCTTTAAAAGCTCACGCTGGCCTGCCTCCGGGCCATTGCATCGCCTCCCACTCGTCTGTCTAAAGACCATTTAATTTCACTCAACTTTTTTACTCAATTCTGAAGCCATGGCAGCCCAAGCGTCAAGTTAAATAAATATAATTTACACTACAGTTTTGTACTTTGTTAATAACTTACTTTTACTATTTAGTAGTCTGAATAAGTGTATCTTCCCCATTACAGCAAAGAAAATTTACTAAATATGAAATCTTATTAATATTAATGTTAGGATTACTGTAGTAAACAATCAAAAGTACACTTAACATGTGTAACACAAATGTATTTTGTAACAAAAATATACTCAGTTTTTGTATTTTACAGACATTGGCTAAAAGTTTATAAAAATTACATGCCCACTTCTGTTTTTGCATTTCATTAGTGTTGAAGATATTTAATATTCTGGTAGACATAATGATACATTTAAACAAATATCTTAAAAGGGATTTCAAGTGTATCATCAATGTCATTGAATTTCCGAGACTTCTAGAGTATAGAGTGAACTGATAACTTGACTCTCTATTGATTTTCGTGGACAAATGTGTGCCACAAATTATGATGTGTTCAATAATAACCTGACAATGCAAGCATGTACTTGATAATCAAATATAATCACTTATACTGGTGACCAACGCATGCATGACCTTCCTCATTATCGAGTTTGTAAGTGTGGTGTGGTGGGCTTGGGTATTTGATACATGCTTTTTTCAAACCTTAGTTAAACACAAAAAGGTATGCCTTTTATCAATGCAGAGGCCGGGGTCTCAACCTCTTTCAAAAAACAAAAAGCTTTCCAAAGCTTGAAGCTTTAATGTTATCAGAAGGTGCTGAGATTTTATTTGCAAATGGGAAAATATATTGATCACTCAACTGGAGTACAACGAGAGCCGTCACATCCCAAGAATCTGATCCATGCCCAATACTAGTTCTAGTACTAGAACGACCTAAGTTAGCCAACACATGGCTTACATTACTATTTATGTTGCGCCTTGGCGCACGGTCCCATGAGTCCTATAGACAGCCACGCGTAGCATTTATATATTTTTTAGTTTTTATAAATATCTGCGAATGACATTAAGTTACGAATCAAGAAAGGAAATTTTGGAAAAAATGAGCATGTTTAATCTGGAGAGCTATCAGATATAAATCATGCTTAGGCAAGTGGATTTAATTGGCTAGAAGGCAGGGCATCGATGAAGGCTCAAATTGATATGTAGGCCCAAAGCATGTAGAATTTCCCGCACACGTGGACCGGTTTTTGGGCCGGCGCCATCTCGTCTATACTACCTTCCATTAGTTAGGACTAGGAAATATGCCCGCGCGCTGCGGCGGAACAAAAATAAACTAATTAAAAAAAAACTATTCGATGCCGAGAGGCATGCGGGACGGGAAGCAGCAGGTCGGAGACGAGGCACACAGGCTACAAAAAGTGGTCGTGAAGGACACCGGAAGCAGCAGCTCCAACGGGAGACCACCAGTAGGAGCTTTCCCTCCGATGGAGAATTGTTGGAAGTCATCGCCGCTCAGGTTCGGACCACTGCCACGTGATGTGCGGGGCCCTCGCGCGAGCCTCGCCTGAGCATCCCTTTGACGGGAGATGCTTCCGCGCAAGGCCCTTGAATTGGCATCTGCCACCCTCGCCTAGCGCTGCCACCGCCGCTTAGGTATGGCTGTATGGTTCTCTTGACAAGCTTTTTGTTAATTGTTAGTTTTGTAACACTGTACATAAATCTCGGTACTTAACTTGATTTTTAAGTTTTTTTCATCTTTTATAACCGTGGCACTTCAATTTTATTTGGGCATAACACGTTGTCATGTAGCCGTTGCCGCGTGCAAATATGTTTTCTTGTTCATTTTAATAACTTCGCTGATTTGTAACAGTTCAACTCAGAGCTTAAAACTTATAGTCGATAGTAAACAAATTTTGTAGTGCTGACCTGCATCAATTTTTAAAAGACACATGGTACAATACACTTCCTTATTGACCCTAATCGTGCCGGCCGCAGCAGCGCCTCATCCCCTGGTCGTTGCCTTCGTGCAACAATATCCACTCGTCCTTTTCCCTCTCGTCGGAGTGATCAGGAGGAGGCCGAAAATCGTTGCAAGCTACCCCACGAGCTTTCAGGTGCTCGAAATCAGATGGGGCTCCTCAATTTTACTGAGTTCCCGGTGTTATATATTGTGTGCATCTTCACAATAAAAACAACAACAAAAAACGGAGTACATTAGTACTCCGTATGAGATTTATCTATAAAAAGCGGCACAAAATAATAATAAATAAGTAATTCACCTCTCACGGGCATATGAACGAACAGGTAGAAAGCACCGTTTACAGCTAGAAACAATCAACGATTCAGCTCGTGGTGGCTGTGGCCTTTCGTGGATGAAGGCAATAGCCATCTGCTGCTCACCGCTCGAGACTTTTAGATGCAGGCATGCAGCTACAGCTAGCTCACCGCACTGCGTGCCGACGATTGCTGACGCGAGCCCGCGACCATCATCTACCGTGCAGGAAGAGGAAAGATGGACCTACGTTAGAGACCTGCCGACGGGACCATCCTCTCGGCGGTGTCGATAAGAAGTAGGCGAGCGAGCCTGGATATCACGCCCGTAGTCCGCACCCTATCGATGCGAATTTCGCTCGCCCCGTTCCAAATCCTGATCCTGCTCCTCGACAGCTCTGTATCGCAGCGGAGTCGAGCACAACCGCGTATTCCCTGATCTCCACGACTCCACAGGACCGAGCGGCTGTGTTGGGGCGCGGTGGGCGTCTCCATCTCAGTCGTCTGCCGCAATCAGGGGGGCGGCGGCGTTAGGGGCAGGGGCTCGCCCTCCGGTGGCGCTAGGGGAAGGGGCTCGTCCTCCGCTGGAGGATGTACTGCTTCCAAGCCGCACCAGGCAACAAACCTCTTCTCCATCAAACCTTTCTGCCATGGCAGCTGGTGTCTAGCTTCATGTCCCGTCGATCTCGCCGATTCGATCGAATCTGGCCGGATTTGTTTTCCCAACCAAAGGATTGGATTGGATTCAGAGCGAGGAGGAGCTGGATAGAGAGGAACGACCGTCCAGCTAGAGAAGATATATACAGGAAACTGTATAAACTTTCTTCGGGTCGAACTGCTACAGCCGGGACCGGGAGCGTGTTGCATGAGGTCACCAGCAAGGAACGTTTTGACTTACCGATGGCAACTTCTGTAATGTAGATAAAAATTAGAGCATCTCCAGTCGCGTCCCCCAAACGGCGTTTGGGGGACGGCGGACAAGAAATGGGGAAAAAGGCATCCGGCCGCGTCCCCAAAGCTGATTAGGCCTCATTTTGTGTCCAGGTGTCCCGTAGAGACTCTATGTATAGAGTCCCTACGGGACGCCTGGACACAAAATGAGAGCCATATGCATGCATCGCACTCCTGGTCCACACATGCTAGTCTCTTTCCCCACACTTTCTCTCACCTACTTTTCCCACAGTGGGGTGGTCCCCTTTATTAAAATGCATGCATCCGGACGCTGTTTGAGGGACGCGGCTGGAAAGGACCTCTTTTTTGTACAGATTTTTGGTCTCTTTTTGTCCGGCGCGGTCCCAAACGTGCCCCAAATCATTTATGCCGGACGCTTTTTGAGGGACGCGACTGGAGATGCTCTTAGGGGTAAGAATAGACGGACCAACAAGAAACCTTATTTTCTTTATTATTAGGTATAGACTAGGAAACATCCCCGTGTGTTGCTACGGGTCAAACTTGAGCGCTGCCCGAGCTGCATTATCTCAACTCAGCCTCAATATTTCGCCGTGGTTCTTCTTGTTGTGCACTAGTAGAAAAAGGGGTTTTAGTCCCGGTTCATAACGGGCTTTAGTCCTGGATTTGCAACCGGGACTAAATATGCGAGACTAAAGACTTCCCTTTAGTCTCGACTGCTTACGAACCGGGACTAAAGGTCCATCCACGTGGGCGGCGTGCGTCGGGGCGAAAATGTCTCCCAGGTGAATTTTTCTAATTTTATTTTTTCTAATTTTTTCCACTCCTTTTTTTCTATTTTTTTTTAGAATTTCTATTATTTCAGTTATTTGCATAGTTTAGTCTCTATCTCTAACTACACTTATCTCTAGTCAAATTACTTACTCGTGGTCAAACTTCCCGCTCGGTCACCCATCCTCCCACTACTGCAGCACTAGCACGCTTAACTTCTGAGTTCCATCCCGTCCCGCATCCAAGTGCTTCGCGCGCATGTATGTGATACTAGTATCATATCAATCATATTAACATGTTGGTTGATGTCATATTTCTTTATTGTTTGGTTTTTAAATAATTCTTTTAATAAACAAAAGTAATGATGTAATAATAATCTTGAATAAATAAATAAAACTAACTTTTTAATTTGTAATATTTTTAATTTTTTAATTATTTTAAATATTTATTTTTTTGCCAAACCTAAAACCAAACAATTTGAAAATCTAAAAACTGGGTAAATGTAATAGTGTTCTTTATGCAGGATGCAATTATTAATTTTAATTTTTTGAAAAATAAAAAAATATAAAATTCGTAATTTATAGGAAAAACTAAAATCTTCATGCTTTCATATTTTCATTTGGAATTTTGAGAATCTAAAAATTGGCTAACCGGGTAAATACTGGTGAATTCGGATGTAACTTTTTCCCATGATGATTTTGATATATTATACGTTTTTTCCGACGTCGTATGCAAAAGTTAATGCGGTTTTACCATTTTTCTAACCTTTTTTGCCAAAAAAAGTGAAAATTCGAGTTTCTTAATTTTATCGAATAGTAGGTTGCATAACATACAAGAATCTGAAAACATTTTACTTTTTAAATTTTCTATCATTTTCTTTTGTATTTTACAAAGCAAAAAAGGCGATCCACAGGGGGGTTGAAGGGTGCGTGGGGAGTAAAAAACCAGGAAAAACATTTAGTCTCCAACCGAGACTAAAGTGTACCCTTTAGTCCCAGCACCAACCGGGACTAAAGAGGTATGCGCCGGACGCAGCCTGCCATAGCCCTTAGTCCCGGTCGGAGTATTAGTCTCGGTTCACCAGCAGAACCGAGACTAAAGACTCTATTAGTTTCGGGTCAAAGTATTTGGGGACTAATGGGTTGGGATGGAAGACCTTTTTTTACTAGTGGTGTGATCTTAATCCCACGTTGCATGAGCTGATAGTCATGGCCAACGAAGCGCACGATGTGCCTCTGATGCCAGTGTCCGTGATAGTGACAGTTGGCGCCCACCGTGGGGCCAGCGGCGTCTGGAGGCTGAAACCGGGAGGGTTCCGCCATGTGAAGCTACGACGAATCTATCGTTGTGGGACGTGTCCTTTACGCCGGGAACTTTCCAATCGTCCCTCAGGACGAGTGCTGGATTCCGACTTAAACCGATCCCATCAAGCTCTCCATCGTCGCAATCGGCGGCATTCACATCTTCATCGGCGGGACCATCGATTCCGACGGAACCGCCTTGGTAAGTCACGCTGACGCGACCGCCGCTGAGCTGGACGTAGTCGCGAAGATCCAATCTGAGACGCAGGAACTTCCTAAGGAAGATTCTGCCTTAGATCTAGATTTTTTAAAACCCACCCAATCCGTCCCTGAGCAGGAAATTACGGTGGAAGACTAATGCAGATCCGCTTGGGTCTCCCAGGTGCTAGAGAAGCAAAGGTGCCACGTCGTGCTCTTCCTCGCACATACCGCAGGAACCGCCCCTCCTCAGGACGATGCTGGACCCATGCAGGTCGAGGCTGCCGGAAACAATGACACACCGGATCAGCAAGAGGTTGCCGGAGAGAACAATGTTCCGGATCAGCAAGAGGAGGCCGGAGAAAAATAAGAATCAATCCTGGGCAACCTAAGCCCAACATCTGACGATGCTTCCTCCATGGACACTGAAGAATACAACCGTGCTATGAAGGAGTTGGAGGATGAGGAGCAAGCTGAAGCAGAATCCGCCCTGCCAAAGGATGTCCTTGCGACCTTAACTGGGCTGGAGCAAGGAACTGAGGCAGAAACTCCGACCTATGCTGGACCCCCATGCTCGTCCAATTCGGAGACTCCGCCCTCGCGGCCGCGCTACCGCATGGTGCCGGATCCCGGAGAAGGACGTGTCCTTGAACACGGAGAAGATATGTCCATAGAAGAGCTCACCAGACAGGCAGGCCGTGACGCTATTGCGAACTTAGAAATCTTTACCAAGCCAATTACTCCGGAGGAGGCCGCAGACCCGGAAGCTTTAGAAGCCAAAAGGAAGGAACTGCTGGCCACCGCCGAAAAATTCGCCAACACTGCAGTAGCAATGCTGAAGGAAAGGCAAGATGCAGAGGAGGTGATGGGGAATTTTCTAATAAAGAGAGCGTGAAGCCGTAGAATACTTGGAAGAGGCCAAAGCACTCCGACGGAGGTGGGAAACCATCATAGAAGATGACAGCAGGGAAGCAGATAGGATCCGCCGGGAAGCTATTCGTCCCCGCAAGTCCAACTTCGCGACCCCCACCGAGCAGCAGCCGCTCACAACTCCAAAGGATAATATGAAGAAGGAGCTTTTGGCCAAAAACGATGAGGAAATCGACATCAACCACCTCTGCACACTCGTAGCTTCAGCAATGAAGCAACAGAGTAAGGCAGACACTTCACGCAGGTTGGAATCCAACCCGGAACTATGTGTATCCACAGCGCAGAAGGACGCCTCAAGAAGGGAACATCGTGATGATGAATTGCGCACCGGATCCACGGAGCGCAGAAGGAGAACCAGAGAACATCCAAATCCAATGTCCGTACCCTCGAAAACACCTCCGACGGACCCAAACAAGGGAAAGGATCTGATGTACACTGGCAGGGACAAGTACCGGAACCCGTCACCTCCGCCCCGGAACCCGCGTCCTCCTCCGCCACCTCGCCGCCGTAGTCCAGCCGGAAACACCAGACCCCATGGGCCTGGTGGAATTAACATCCGCGACAACATGGTACCTTAGAGGAATCGGAACACGGAGCGTATGCCGGAACCTCGTCGGAGCCGGAACGAAGAACGCGAGCCGGAGCCCCGCAGAAGCCGGAATGAGGAAGGCGACCACCATCATGGAGAAGGTAGTCACCGAAACCGGAGTCAGCAACACGAAGGGCGCGGAGAATCTGAAGGCGGAAGCAAAAGGTCCCACCGCCCCCCTCGCAGATCTCCCTCCCCACCACCTAGTGGAGGAGGTGGAGGCCGGAGATCTCGCTCCCGTTCAAAATCCCCTCGCAACGGCCCGCGCGACGCATGGGAACGTCTCAATGAATACATATCCGAATACATTGGCCCAAAGTTCTTTGGCAGGATGATCAGAGAGGGGCCAACGCCAAAAGGCTTGAGCCTCAAGCTACCCGATAATCTGAAGCACTATGATGGCAGTGAAAAGCCTGATACCTTGATCGAAGACTACTTCAATGAAGTCAGCTTTGCTGGAGGGAACCAAAAAATAGCCTGCCGCATGCTTCAGTTGTACCTTATTGGTCCATCCCGTACCTGGCTCAGTGACCTCCCGGAAAACTCCATCTTTTGTTGTTTCAACCTGAAGATCACCTTCGAGAAACACTTCAGGGGCACCTACAAGAGACCTGCCACAACAAGCGACCTCACGGCATGTATCCAGAAAAATGGTGAAACCTCTCGAAATTTTCTCACTCGATGGTTAGCAAGAAGAAACGAGTGCGAGAACGTGGATAACCGCACAACTATGCACGCCTTTATAGGTTGCTTGCAAAGGGGAGGACTGCTCCGGCACAAGCTTACTTGCCTGATCAACGAGAACAATCTGACTTTGGATGACATGATCGGCATTGGGAGTACTCACACTGCCGCTAATGACGACGCAGGTGGAGAACTTACAGCCACAGCCATACCCCTGCACCAGGAAAAGAAGAACCGTGATAACGGTGGCAGCAGCAATAACAAGCGGAAGAATCCCTCCGACGACCAGAAGAGCGGCGGATCCGACATGGTCGCTATGAGGTTACAATGCGGAGGTCAAGGAGGCGGTAGAGGCCGCGGCCATGGTGGCGGAGCCGGCAGGGCCATCAGCGCGCTGACGAGGTCACCATTTCCGGAACCCGCGCTCCCCAGACTTACGAAGAATACAGGGATATGCCATGCTTAGCCCATATTGATCCGGCTACTGGCAAGTCCTCCCACACCAATCGCAACTGCAAGTGGGTCAATGATCTGAAAACTGAGCCGGAACAAGGGCAAGAACAAGGAAACAGATGAGGATAGTTCCGAGGCGATGGATGAGGATGGTGCTTCGCCGGATCCCAAAGAGGGTTCTGCAGCTAACAAATCCAACCCCTTCGTCAAAAAGAGTGCGGGTGCATACCACACCTTCCTCGGAACCCCAACGGTTCGGGCCAAGAAATCGGCCCTCCGGATCCTGAACGCCACAGTTCCGGTTGTGCCACAGTACGTCAAGTGGTCGAAAAAACCCTGCACCTTCGACAGGGCGGATCATCCAACTATCATCCCAAAAGAGTGCTACGCCCTGGTGGTGAGTCCCCGCATCGACGGGTATGACTTCTCCAAGTGCCTGATGGATGGCGGAGCTAGCCTGAACATCATGTACCTAGAGACTCTAGAGAGGATGAACCTTACCAAGGAGCAGAGATGATCACGTTCGAAGTTGTGCCCTTCAAGAGCTCCTACCACGTCATCTTCGGCAGGCCCACCTACCACAAGTTCCACGCAAGGGCATGCTAAATCTACAATAAGCTCAAGATTCCGGGTCCTAACGATATGATAACCGTATCCGGAGACTACAAGAAAGCTCGAGACTGCGAGGAGGACGAAGCCGTCTTTGCGGAATCTGTGATATCTAGAGAGGAGCTGCAAGGCTACAGAGCCGCGGTGGATCCGAGTGAGATGCAAACCAACAAGAAGCAGATCTCCGAACAAAAGAACTCGTTCAAGGCCGCGATAGACACCAAGAAGGTCGACCTCGTAGTAGGCGACAGTTCCAAGCAAGTGTCTGTCGGAGCTGGCCTGGACCCCAAATAGGAAGACGCGCTCGTCGAGTTCCTCCGAGTTAACATGGATATCTTCACATGGCAACCTTCTGACATGTCCGGAGTACCAAGGGAACTCGCCGAGCACTACCTCAACATAAATCCGGGTGCAAAACCGGTGAAGCAAGCTATGCAACGCTTTGGAGACAAGAAGCGCCGCGCCATAGGGATGGAATTAGCAAAGTTACTAGAGGAAGGTTTTGTAGTAGAAATTATCCATACTGAGTGGGTCGCACACCCTGTCCTTGTACCCAAAAATAATTCTGAAATACTAAGAATGTGCATCGATTACTCCGGCTTGAATAAGCATTGTCCGAAAGATACATTCCCCTTGCCGTGCATTGACCAAGTCATTGATTCGACGGCAGGGGCGGAACTTCTGTG
This sequence comes from Lolium rigidum, assembly GCF_022539505.1. Taxonomy (NCBI): domain Eukaryota; kingdom Viridiplantae; phylum Streptophyta; class Magnoliopsida; order Poales; family Poaceae; genus Lolium; species Lolium rigidum. The sequence goes on from NC_061508.1 coordinate 87,689,364, forward strand.
TTTTCTTGACGCATATTCCGGGTACCATCAGATCCGGATGAAGAAGTCTAACCAAAAGGCAACCTCATTCATCACACCCTTTGGCACTTAATGATATGTCACCATGCCCTTTGGTTTGAAAAATGCAGGTGCCACTTACCAACATACGATGTAGCGGTGCCTGAAGGACCAAATTGGCTGGAATGTGCACGCCTACGTCGACAACATCGCGGTCATGACCCGGAAAGGATCCAACTTGATCAGCGACCTCGCGGAAACCTTTGAAAATTTCCGAAGGTACAAGACGATGTTGAATCCGCTGAAGTGCGTCTTTGGCGTGCCAGCCGGAAAATTCCTTGGCTTCATAGTCTCTCATAGAGGCATTGAGGTTAGTTAACCCGGATAAAATCAAGGCTATCCTGAACATCAAGAGGCCAACTTGTCTCAAAGATGTGCAATGATTAACTGGTTGCGTCGCTGCAATCAGTAGATTTGTTAGCCGTCTTAGCGAGAATGCACTACTCTTATACAAACTGCTGAAGAAAACAGACAAATTTGTCTGGGACGACGCAGCAGATGCAACACTTCAGGGGTTGAAGGACACACTCTCTTCCCCACCTATCTTGGCAGCCCCAGATGAGTCAGAGCCTATGCTCCTCTACCTGGCAGCCTCCAACAAGGTCATCAGTCTAGTTATCGTGGTGGAGCGAAAGGAAGAAGGTCATGAGTACGGAGTCCAAAGGCCAGTCTATTGCATTAGCGAGGTGCTGACGGAATCCAAGCAAAGATAACCTCACTTTCAGAAGCTGGCCTATGGCGTATTCCTAGGTAGCTGGAAGCTGAGACACTACGTCCAGGAGCATCCTATGACAGTTGTGAGCAAGGCTCCATTGTCAACCGTCATCAACAACCCCGACGCAACATGACACGTAGCAAAGTGGGGCATAGAACTTTCTGCCTTCGACATCAACTACAAAGCCAGATCCTCGATTAAGTCCCAAATATTGGCGGATTATTTTGTCGATTGGACTGAAGTGCCGGAGGGCACACTTATGCCGGAACCTGAAGCCTGGGTCATGCATTTGATGGATCCAAGCAACATCAAGGCTCGGGGGCTGGAGTTACCCTGAAGTCACCAACCGGAGAAGAACTGCAGTACGTTCTGCAGATTCACTTCGAAGCTACAAACAACATGGCGGAATACGAGGTTCTACTACACGGTATGTGCATCACTAAGGAAATTGGGATCAAGCACATCATATGCTGCGGACAATCCGACCTGGTGGCACAACAAGTAGCCGGAACCTAGAACACCAAAACTCCGTTATGGCGCCTTACAGAGACGAAGTTGACTAGATCGCGAAGTGCTTCCTCGGATATGAAGTAAAGTACGTCAGGAGAGACGACAACACAATGGCAGATATGCTGTCCAAGCTCGGATCCGGCAGGAAACCCATTCCGCCTGGAATTTTCCTTGAGCACCTACGGACACCCTCAGTAAAGGGCACTAACCCGGAAAACCCAGATGTGGCGGTGTCTCCGGCTAAAGAGGTGATGGTTATCACTCCGGCTTGGACCCGACCTTTCCTGGATTACCTTATCGACCAGAAGTTGCCGAAGGACAAAGTCCTCGCACGACAGGTCATCAGACGAGCAAGATCCTACACAATAGTTGATGGACAGCTCTACAAACGAAGCGCAAATGGGGTATTTTTGAAGTGCGTCTCAAATCAAGATGGCATCGAAATCCTCAGGGAGATCCATGCAGGGGATTGCGGGCATCACGCCGCTCCCAGATCCCTCGTTGCAAAAGCTTTCCGGCAAGGTTTTTGCTAGTTAAGAGTTAAAGAAGATGCTGAGAAGATAGTGAAAACTTGTCGAGGTTGTCAGTACTATGCTACTCAACCAAATGCTCCAGCTCAGGAGCTAAAGACCATCCCTATCACTTGGCCGTCCGCAATCTGGGGGCTCGATATGGTCGGAAAATTAAAGAAATCATCTCCTGGCGGTTTTGAGTACCTCTTGGTCGCTATTGACAACTTCAGTAAGTAGATCGAGGCAAAGCCAGTGAGAAAAGCCGATGGTGCTACGGCACTAAAATTTGTTTGCAGCCTCGTAACGAGATACGGCATCCCCACAGCATAATCACAGACAATGGCACGAACTTCGCACAGGGAGAACTAAATGATTATTGCAATGACGTAGGGATCCGGCTTGACCTTGCATCTGTGACTCATCCACAATCTAATGGGCAGGTCGAGCGAGCCAATGGCCTCATAATAGCCGGAGTCAAACCTCGCCTTGAAGAACCACTGTGTCGTGCAGCCGGAGCTTGGGCTGAGGAGTTAGATTCTGTTATGTGGAGTTTACAAACTACCCCTAACAGGTCAACTGGATTTACATCTTTCTTCCTAGTATACAGATCTGAAGCTGTGCTCCCCTCCGACATCATCCACGATTCCCTGCGATTTTCCGCCTACAATGAAGAAACTGCTGACGAGGCTCGATAGCTATCTGTGGACCTGATCGAAGAGGCTCGAAATCTTGACGACCAACGTTCCACCATTGTTGGGGGGATGGCCCCCGGTATGCCAAAGGCATGGCAAACTTGCCTTATTTTAGCTATCAAGATACCAGTTTAAAGTTTATTCCGGATAACTAAGTTGAATTTGTGGCTAAGTGAATGTATATCGGTATCCCAGAAGGGGTATACCGGAATATGATCAACTCAAGAAGATGCCGGAGTACCGGCATGAGCTAAACAGAAGCTTGTCGGCACTCTGGTCAAAGATTCCCTCGGGAGCTAGAGGACAAAGATGAGCGAAGCAGATCAGCTTTAAACGAAGCCCTGGCGCCAAAGCAGAAGATGACGTAAAAGCTACCGGAGGATGTCACCGCTCCCTGATTAAAGACATACCGGTGTCATCTAATGCCAAAGAGGCTTTGTAAAGTAGTTTGTCCAGTTAAAGATGCCATTAGGGTTTCTTCCCTTGTAAGCCACCCTCTCCCCTATATAAGGAGAGGGGGCACACCCCTGCGCGGGAGGACTCATCATTAGACGGTTCACCAGTTAGTAGGTCGCGCCTAGAGAAAGGGCTTGTACTGTTCTTCTTCAACCTCTGGCCACGGCAAGTTCATCAATAAAGATACCGGTATTCCACCCGAAATCCATCCTTGTGTAACCAAAACCCTCCCCCGAATCCTCTAGCGCACATTCGGCCCAACTTAAGCCATCCCATGGCATCTGTCTGTTCACCATGACGACAGTTGGCGCCCACCGTGGGGACAACAGCTGTAACATCCCAAATTTCAATAAAAGAGAGAAGAAGAATTCCAGAGATCCAAAATTCAGAACCAACAAAAACTTTTATTTGCATATAGTGCCATGCATAGGACTTGTGCATTTGAGTGATATGCCATGATGATTGTTATTGTGTTTAAGTGCTGTTGCCTCGGCCTTGACACGCAAGTGGAAGGGCGGACAATGACCGACGCTGGACGTCAACGAGGACGTGCAACTAGGAGAAAAAATTCATATGCGGAACTAAAGTACCGGTCCGGGCGAGCTTTCGAGTCACAAGATGGCTCCTCCTCCTCCCTCTCCTCCGGCGCCCCTCCTCCTCTCCGGTGATCTCCCCAAGCTGATCTGATCCACGGTGTCTCTCGCTCCCAAGGTGATCTCTCTCATGGCTCCTCCTCCCTCTCCTCTTGGCCGTTGGAAAGTCTCTTTTGAATCCCTCCTTCCCGATGGTTCTTGCAATGTTGCTCGCTGGTTTCTCCTCCTTTGGCCAAATCATTGGTTGGCCCTAGTCAATCATAAGGACTCTCCTCTGGTTGGCAAAACTCTACGTGATGGGGAGGTCTTTTACCCTGGTTCCTCGATTAGATTTCCTGAGCACTTGGTTTTTGTTCAAACTTGCCTTGTCTCACCCCCGGGTTTTGCATCTTTCTCGGAACAACCTTCTCTCAGATGGAGGGTAACTTATGCTCCCTTGGGTAAATTGGATCCAAAAATTCCTATGGGCAAATCAGCATTCTTGATTTTGAGGCCCCATGCTAAGAGGATTTTTCTAGTGGATTCTAAGGAACAGAATATCTCTGCTAGATTTCTCCATAAAGAGGAACAAGTAGTTCCCGGATCCATCTTGGATTTCAATAATCACTCTGTTTTGGTGGGGGAATGTATTGGATCTCATCCTGCTTTTGTGACCAAGGTTGCAGATGCCCTGCCATCTAAAGGGTTAGACAATCGTAGCTTTGTTCAAGTGGTGAACTCTTCAAAAGAATTACATGTTTCCTCTCTGCCTGAAGCTCCCCTGGTTCGTTGGAAAGCTAGTTGCACCTCCATTTCAGATGGTTCTCGCTCCTTTCAAGCATTCCTCATTTTAAGGCCGCATTGAAAAAGATTAGTTCTATTGGATATGCAAGAAGAGGTTTTGGATGCTAGGTTTCTTTTGGAAAATGAAAGAGTGCATTCTGGTCTGATTTTGGATCTAAAATCACATACTGTTGCTGTGGGTGAGCGCATTATTGCTGATTCTTTGGCACAAGGAGTAAATTTGTTGAAGTCATCATTCACCAAGCAAGATAATTTCATCACCTTTAGCTCTTTAACTGGTTCTTCTGGGGATAAAGCTCTGGATTTTACAAAGGGAATCTCTTTTGAAGCAGCTTGCAAAAGTAAGTTTGGGCACCCGGTTACAATTACAAATCATTCTCAAAGAAGAGCTTTCTTCCTTGTCGTTTCTTTTGGCGAGCAAATTTCAAATTGGACAATTATACTGTGGCTATCACTCTGCAATCTTGTTTTGGAGGAGTGGCATCTGATTACAAAACCAGGTATCTAAGAGACAGAACCTTTCAATTCTCGGTGTTCTCTTCTGCAGTAGGTTTTGAAATTTACAACCAATCCAAAGTTTGCACCCCTATGTTTGAATTGTTCCTGAGTCTTTGGGGTCATGGTGGTCCAAATTGGTTGATTGAAGAGAGGAAATATTACAAGGAAGTTGATTCTGAATGGCAAGTGGTAACAAGGAAAAAATCAGTCATGCCTCCCCCTAGGCGTGTGTCCGTTTTTCAGCGCATGCAATCTTCTCCTTCTGATCCTGGTATGAGACAAGATTCTAATCCGCAACGTCAAACGTATATTTCCGACAATTATGCAGCACCTATTAAAAGCTTCCCTACCAATACTTCGTTTTGTCGGGCTAATTTGCCGGGATTAATTCCCTTTTTCAAATTTCCTCCCTTCAAAGCAATTGATTGGCCCGACAACAGTTACCTTACATGGTTTAAGGCCCATGGGCCGGCGCCATTATCTCAGGAGGTTTCCTCTTTTGGAGACTTTTCGTTTTTCCTTCCTAGAGAAAAATATCCGACAGCTTTTGTCCTCTCCGCCTCCTCGCATTCGCCACCCTCAACCTCTCCGCAGTTGCCCACGCCACCGACCACCATCTCTGCGTCGGAGGAGGTTCCTCCGGCAATGGCGAATATACCTATCGACCCTCGCCCCTTCGTCCCGCAAGGATATCAGATTCAGAACATCGCTGGACGTCTTGCAGTGAAGAGAGTGGTGGTGCCCCGCCGCCCGAAGGAACACGAGCAATATGCAATCGCCACCATCGACCCCTTCCCAGAAGGTTTGGTTCCTTTCGATAATATTAGAGATGTTCTGGGAGAGTTCTTAACAGAGGTTGCTAGGGTGGGTTTTGTCAGTCTGCATTCTTGTCCGTTTGGTGCTGCATACGTTCAGTTCAGAAATGTTAGTGATAAGGACAGGTTGATTTCCTCTAGCCCTAACCAATTTGGGGATGTCAATATCTCTTTTGTGGAGCATGATAAGGGTGTTAATTGGAGGGGAGTCACTTTCAATAGAGATGTTTGGCTACTCCTAGTTGGCCCCCCCCTAGATCACATGCAGACTGAAGATCTAAATGCTTGCTTCTCTGACATTGGTTCTCTGTTACTCTGGGAAAGAGACCCAAATAGAAAAGGCAGAGTGCTGGTGAAAGTTAGAGTCACTGACTTGCAGGATATTCCAAGAAGTATTAGGATGACTGAGAGCTCCAGGCCAGAGGCTGAATCTTGGACTTTTTGGTTGAAGTTCTTCAACAAAATCTTCTTGGAGGAGGACCACCGATGAAGATCCTTTACCTGATGAGGGTGTTGACCCACACCCAATGCCTGGTCATGCACTGCCTGCTCCTTTGTTTAACCAAGTCCTCCCTCCACAAAATAATCAAGATAATGTAGAGGCTATTGATGGGTGGGGTCACTGGGCCATGGGACCACAGCAGGAACAACCACAGCCCATGGAGGTGGATTTGCAAGAGCAGAATAACAACCCTATGCCTGATGCTCAAGAGGAAGTTGACTTGGATGAAGAAGAACCTCCCTTACCTGATGTCAACAGCATGGTTCAAGTCTCTTCTTCCAGTTCTGAAGATTCAACATCACATAATCCTGTCAGTAATTGTGCTAGCATGGTTGCTGTTCACTCTGATTCTCCTCAGTCTGATGCTCTGCAGCCTGTTTTGCCTCTAGGGGAGGGATTGCTCTCCTTGATACAGGCTTATTCTACAGATTCTGACTCCTTGGAAGGCTCTTCTATTCCTAATTCATCCTTGGATACTGTTAATATGCAAGCCTCAGACACCATGGCAGACAATTTGTTCCTTCCTGACAATGTAAGCTTGGTGCCTCCTAATGAAGCTCACTTACAGTTAACCCTGGGGAGAGTGGAAACTCATTTCTTCTCTATTCCTGAGGAACATAATCTGGCAAGGAAGCTATCTCCAGAAGGTGTCATTCTTTGGGAAAAATATTTTGCACCATATATGCATGAAACTGACAAGCCAAACCCCTCTGCAGTGGTAGACATTCCTGTGAGTTGGTTTAACTTTATTACTCTCATGCTGTTAACTCCTGAAAAATTTGATTGGGCAAAGAGTTTCCTTTCTTCTCAATTATGGAACATTCTTAAGGAACCAATGCTTTCAGAAGAATCTATTCAGTTTGCTATACCAGATAAATGTGTTACCACTGAAGCACCTCTTTGCATTAATATGTTAAACCAGGATAAGGATTCACCAGCTGGTTCCCCATCTAGTGGAGCTCTCATTACTCCAAAAAGGAAAAGAAGGGAAGGGAAGTCAGTATTGGTGGAATCTGAGGTAAGAAGAAGCCCAAGGCTTGTCTTGTTGAATGATGGGTACAAGAATCATGTGAATTGTTCAGCTAAAAATTGTATCACATGCAATGCTATTCCTCCTATTGTCAATTCCAAGGTGGTTAAAAACTTGGCTATGTCATTCGTCGAAGGTCCCCGAAGAAACCTGTTGCAAGGAAGGTGTCGAAGAACAGAAGAGGCCAGGTGGAGATCTCAAGTCCACTTCGAATCACCGAGTGTCATTGGAAGTAGGAAAACCAGGGGAACTACCTCTGCTCCCCAAAGCAACACTAGTGGAATGGGACAGGATAAGCCTTCTGCCATGGGCCAGCAGGCAAAGAAGAAAAATCACAAGTAGTTAAATATGCAGAGCTCTTCAGCCACTTTTGCTCTAGCTGAGATTAGTATATTTCCAGTGCATGAACACATAGTTAGTGAACCTTTTTATGTCAGTATGTCTCAGTATCACGACAGTATGTCTCAGTTGTTTGTGATCCCACTATATATTCTGGTGCTATGTGATGTAATGAGATCAATCTGTCATGTTTTAATGCCTAAAGTATCTCTTGCTTTGGGTACAAAGTGGATATTTATCTCTCTCTTTATGGATAATTGCAAAGCCTGGAAAATTATGAATTGGAACTTGAGGGGCATAAATTCAGAGAAAAAATGGTTGGCTCTTTATAATAAAATTGATGAGTCTGGTTGCGATATCATATGTCTTCAAGAAACTAAAAGAGAAATTTTTGATCTGGCTTACATAAAAAAATTCTGCCCAAAGAAATTCAATAAATTTGAGTTTGTCCCATCTGTGGGTGCATCGGGTGGCTTGATTATTATCTGGAATGGAGCCCTTTTTAATGGTGAACTGGCATTTCATAATGAATTCTCAATATCAGTGAATTTCAAATCCAAACTCTCTGATAATTCTTGGATTCTTACAAACATATATGGACCTTGTCAACCTGAAAGGAAAGCTGCCTTCATTGATTGGTTTGCAAATATTGACATGCCTCAGGAAAATGATTGGATTATTATGGGTGATTTTAATCTCATTAGAAGCCCATCAGATAGAAATAAACCTGGAGGAGACCTTAATGACATGTTGCTCTTTAATGAGGCAATCAGTAATCTTGGCATTGTGGAATTACCTTTAAAAGGAAGAAAATTCACTTGGAGTAATATGCAGAAAGATCCTTTGTTGGAAAAACTGGACTGGTTTTTTACTTCTTCCTCATGGACTGTTTCTTATCCAGCAACCTTTGCTTATCCCCTGGTTAAACCAACTTCAGATCATGTTCCTTGTGTTGTGTCATTCACTACAAAAATCCCAAAGGCCAAAGTCTTCGAATTGAAAATCATTGGATGCAACACGTTGAATTTAAACAAGTGGTGCGAGCAGCTTGGAACATTCCCGTGGGTTTTGATGACGAGTGCTAAAAGCATTAATGCAAAATTTAAAAATTTGAGAAGAGGCCTCAAACTGTGGGCAAAAAGTCTTCCTTGCCTAAAAATCTTATTGCTCAAGTAAATGAAGTTATTGCTCTGTTTGATGTCTTGGAAGAATTCGAACACTTTCCGTAGTTGAATGGGATTTGAGAGATACTCTTAAAGCACACCTTCATACCTCGTTACAAGACCAGAACACTTATTGGAAGCAAAGAGGAAAGATTAAATGGGTGAAACTAGGTGATGAGAACACAAAATTCTTTCATTCCAAGGCCACCATAAATTACGAGCATAATTATATTGCCAAATTACAAAATTCAGATAAGGTTGATATCTCCGATCATGATGGAAAGGCTGCTATTTTATGGAAAGCTTTCAAGGATAGGTTGGGTTTCTCGGATAATCCAAAGATGCAATTCAATTTGGAAAGTTTCATTGACTCCAATATTACGAGGATATGAACACCATTCACGCAAGCTCCTTTCTCTGATAAGGAAATAGAAGATGTGGTTAAACAACTACCAAATGACAAGTCCCCAGGCCCTGATGGCTTTAATAATGAATTCATCAAGAGTTGTTGGTCCATCATTGGAAATGATGTTAAAAAATTAATTGGTGATTTCCATTACGGACACATTAATCTGGAGAGCATCAACTCATCCTTTATTACTCTCATTCCAAAAGTTGACAGTCCAATCACTCCTGGGGATTTTAGACCTATTTCCCTTCTGAATAGTGTGCTCAAGATTATCACAAAGTTGCTGGCCAATAGATTACAAGATATTATCCTCTCTCTAGTTCACAAAAACCAGTATGGTTTCCTCAAGAAAAGATCTATACAGGATTGCCTAGGCTGGGCTTTTGAGTACCTATTTCAGTGCCACCAATCAAGAGAAGAGATTTTAATTCTCAAGCTAGACTTTGAGAAAGCATTTGATATGATTGAACACACAACTATTATTCAAATTCTGAAGGCAAAGGGTTTTGGGGATAAATGGATCAAATGGATTTCAATGATTCTTGAAGCTGGTACTTCTGTTGTCATGTTGAATGGTGTTCCTGGGAAAAAATTTTACTCGCAAAAGAGGAGTTAGACAGAGGTGATCCTTTATCCCCCTTGCTCTTTGTCCTTGCTGCTGACTTTCGCAAACAGATGTTGAATAAAGCAATGAATCAAAACCTTATCTCCGGACCAATCCCTTGCCCACCATGCCCCGACTTCCCGGTGATTCAATATGTCGATGATACACTCATTGTGATGAAGGCAGATGCTCCACAGCTCCTTTGCTTGAAAGCTATCCTACAAGCTTTTGCTTACTCCACTGGACTCAAAGTTAACTACCAGAAATCCAGTATGATGCCAATAAATATGACACAAGAAAGACTAGCACACTTTGTCTGCAACTCGAATTGTAAAGTTGGAAGTCTTCCTTTTACTTATTTGGGTTTACCTCTGAGCATTAAAAAACCTTCTCTTGAATTTTTCCTCCCAATGGTGCAAAGAGTTCAAACAAGATTGGGTGGTATAGCTGATTTCTTGAATTATGGAGGAAAATTGCAAATGGTCAAATCTGTTCTTGCCTCTCCGCCTATTTTCTTCATGTGTTGTTTGGATGTGCCTATCACAATAAAGGAACAGGTGATCAAATACATGAGGCACTGTCTTTGGAGAAAGAAAACAGCAGATGTACAAGCAAGGGGTACTGCTCTTGTATCCTGGAAAAAAATATGCAGACCTAAAGATCAAGGTGGCTTGGGCGTTCTTAATTTAGATGTCCAAAACAAATCTTTGCTTCTGAAAAATTTGGACAAGTTTTACAATAATTTGGACATTCCTTGGGTTAATCTCATCAGAGATACTTATTATGGTGAAGATAACCTCCCTGGCATCAAATTAGAAGGGTCATTCGGTGGAAAGCACATTTAAAACTCGTTGACACCTATAAAGCTATAGCAAGATGCAAGTTGGGAAATGGTAGATCAGTTCTTTTTGGACCGACCTCCGGGGAGAAACATGTTTGCATCGGAGATTCCCTCACCGCTTTCTTTTGCCAAAAGCACCGATATTTCTGTCGACAAAGTAAATCAAATGGATTTCCTTCAAGATTTGTTTCATCTGCCTCTCTCTCAACAAGCATTTGCTGAATTTGAGGAACTAGAGATTTTATGTGAAAATGCACAAACTGAAATCCAACAACATATCCCTGATAAATGGAGTTACATCTGGGGATCTGATACATTCTCCACAACTAAAGCTTATAATTTACTGATTGGGGTACAGCAAACACCAGTTTTTTTCACATGGATTTGGAAATCTTGCTGTCAGCAAAAACACAAGTTTTTCTTCTGGTTGCTTTTACATGACAGACTCAATACTAGAAATCTTCTTCGAAGAAAAAACTGCATATTGCAATCATTCAACTGTGCCACTCTACAATGTAATCATGAGGAAACATTGGCGCATTTATTCAGAGTTGCCCTTTTGCTCAACGAGTGTTGGAATTATGTTTGCCCACAAGTTACAAATCAACACTCTGTCATGGAGGCTTTTTATGATATCAAAGATGCGTTGAAACTACCCTTCGCGGTGGAGATTATTATTCTGGCCGCATGGAGCATTTGGATTATCAGGAACAGAAAAATCTTTGAAGACCAAAACCCTTCGTTCATAGCTTGGAAGATAGTCTTCAAACAAGAATTGCAGCTTCTGTCATACAGAATGAAAAAGAAATGGGATGCTTCATTCAAAGTTTGGTTGCAGAGTCTACCCTAGTCTTCTAGTTTTTCTTTCTTTCTTTCTTTTCTTTTCTTTCTTTCTTTCTTTCTTTCTTTTTATTTTCTCTTTTTTGTACACCTTGTACACCTTGTACATCTGGATACATTTTATTTTTAATTATTAATAAAAATTGCAGTGGGGATTTTCCCCACTGTTTAACCTTCAAAAAAAAAAAGAACCCTAAAGTGATCAAGTGAAGATTGATACGTCTCCGACGTATCGATAATTTCTTATGTTCCATGCCACATTATTGATGATATCTACATTTTTTATACACATTATATGTCGTATTTATGCATTTTCCGGCACTAACCTATTAACGAGATGCCGAAGAGCCGATTCTTGTTTTACTGCTGTTTTTGGTTTCGAAATCCTACAAAGGAAATATTCTCGAATTGGACGAAATCAACGCCCAGGGTCCTATTTTTGCACGAAGCTTCCAGAAGACCGAGGGGGAAAGGAAGTGGGGCCACGAGGCGCCGCCACAACAGGGCGGCGCGGCCCATGCCCTGGCCGCGCGGCCCTGGCATGTGGGGCCCTCGTGTGCCCCCCCGCGTTGCCCTTCCGCCTACTTAAAGCCTTCGTCGCGAAACCCCCGATGCGAGAGCCACGATACGGAAAACCTTCATCGAGACGCCGCCGCCGCCAATCCCATCTCGGGGATTCCGGAGATCACCTCCGGCACCCTGCCGGAGAGGGGAATCATCTCCCGGAGGACTCTTCACCGCCATGGTCGCCTCCGGAGTGATGACTGAGTAGTTCACCCCTGGACTATGTGTGGGGACCCCGGACTAGCTGTCCGAAATTCCCTGTTATGTATACAGTTCACGATCCCATGATCAGTGCGCCGTGAACACATAACCGAACTGATATCAAATTAAACCATCCATTACAAAGCGGAATAAGAAAAAATTACAACATGGTCACACGACCAATACTTACATAATAGCCTCGAAGGGCCTAACTAAAACATCAGAGTAGCATCATCATTTCAGCAGCGCAGTACCCAAGTCATCTGCCATAACCCTACGAGCAAGCGGCCGGGAAGACGTTCCTAGCTCGCATAGACGTCGCCAACACCTTCTTCATCCGTCGTGTTCCTCCAAGTCTGGCCAAGTAAATAGCCAGGGACAAAGCCGTGAGTACATTTGAATTGTACTCGCAAACCATCAAGAAGGTGATAACAATTCTAACTAGAGAAGACAAGAGAGGAAGAATAGTTTCTCTGGTGGATATAGCATGTGGAAGAGAATCAGCTTCTCTTGTGGATATAGCATGTGAAAGAGAATCAGTTTCTCTTGCGGATATAGCATCCCACATCACAGTTGAAGGGGACACTAAGAGGGTGATAAGACATTTCTATGACATCTCTATATCTTTGTTAAAGAAGATACTTCAAAAGATACCCTATGGCATCTATATATCTTTGTTGAAGAAGATACTTCAAAATATTTCCACAACATAAAACACTAGGATGGGTAACCCAATTTATTTGTCCTTCCCGACCATCTCCATATGGTCGACACAACCTTTCCCGTACCCTTCCGGTACTTCAAAACAAGTTCTTTCCTTTCATTTGTCAAACCATTTTGTAAACCAAAACTCATCAGGCTAAGCAACAGCCATTCCAACCGTCCATGACCGCGGACGCGGCTATTCGAATAGATTTTACTCTGCAGAGTTTGCACACTTTCCCCACAAGATCCGCGAGTTCATCATGTGGGCATCATCCCCGCATATCAACTATGCCATGACAAAAACTCGGACATAGCCTTTCGCCTATTCGTCTTAGCACGGGACCCTACCCTATGGAGTATGTACCTCCCCGGCACCGTGGCAGCTCACCTCACTTTGAGCGTGGCTCCACCGCCAAGCCAGGAGACCCATAGTGTCTTCCGGACGGGTCAGCCCCGAAGGCCTCCCGTTATACTATTGTCTCCACCAACGACAATCCGGATTCAGGGGTAACCTTACCCTTATATAGTTGTGCGGTGTCCCATGTTAAGAAGAACAAACTACGAGCCAAGCCCCGTCCCACTCCAGGGTAATGTGGTTGCGCGGGTTAATTGTCACGGGTGAATACTTAGGCGCCAAAGTTTTCGAAAACAAGATTTTCTTTCCAACCATCTTTGCCAAGATCCTTTCCTTTCATAAACACACGCTTGGGTAAGTCCAACTCACCCAAGGTTTTCAAAAATTCTTTTCAACAAGGTATTTTTTTCCAAGGGGGTTCCCAACCTATAGTTTTATGGATGAACTAAGATACATCAAGGCATGATGCTAGACATCATACCACTAAGGAGATGATAATTGAGGTGTCAAGGGGATCATACATGCTTAGAATAAGCACGCATGGGGACAACATAAGTAGGAGGATTCAACAAAGGGGTCATGATGTTGATCATCATACCACTAAGAAGATGGTAAAATAGGTGGTCAAGGGGGCATACATGCTCGGGATAAGCATGCATAACAACAACAAGGGGTTCAACATACTTGGGAGTAAGTATGTATAGCATCAACAAGAGGTTCGGCACACTTGGGAGTAAGTATGCATAGCATCACAAGGTAGAAGGTATAACAAGGGCATGATACTAACCATCATATCACTAAGGGGTGCAAAAAGGGTGTCGAGAGGTCGACACACTCAAGGTAAGTGGGCATACCCATCACATTTAGAGGGTACACCATGATCATGATGTTGACAACCACCATTCACACAAAGGGGGTTTGTCGGCGAGGTGCCAAAGAGAGTAAACATGCTCACGGTAAGCATGCTCCGACAACAAAAGTAGAAATCACACAAGATAGATCGAGAGACAATAATAATAACAAAGTAACCACAATATGTGATTCAATATTCAGAGATCAAGAGATGGCTTGCCTTGGTTGGCTTGTCCCTCGGTCCTCTTCAAAACCTTCTCTAAAATCCTCCCCTTCAATTTCTCCCTCGTTCGTGTCTAGCGTCGCAAAAGTAAATAAAGCAAACAATCAACACATAGCTCAAGAACCAAGGGTCGGGTAAAATAAACATGAAAATATGCGGGGAGTTGTGTGACGGTAACAAATCATGGTTTGGCTATTTTTAAAACAAAATGGTGATAAGGTTTTGAATAAATCAAATAGACTTTTAAAACTATCAATGCATGTGACACACATACACTCATAACCAGAGACAAAATTTCATGAACAGAGACTAATAGTATTTTTCCTAGATGAAAACTAACAAAAAAAGATCAACACAATTGGATTCATTCAAAAATATTAATCCTACAATTTTAGGATTTTGAAATACTAACCAGAATACAGTGATCATGTTTAATTCACTAAAAATCGTACAAAAATCTTAAAAACACAAGGTCAGTGGCATCTCGTAGATATTTTCATTCCGGTTCTACTGCAATTTGAATTACCTCAATCGGATCTAGGAAACTCGAGTTATTTGCAAAATGGCTCACAGATACTTTTCAAAGTTTATGCACAGGTTCCAATTTTTCAAACGAAATTTATTAGGCGGGAAGCTGCGGGCCGTGGGGAGTGAGTGTTGGGCCGGCCCGGAGTGAGTTGTCCAGGTGGATGGGAAAATAAAAGAAACAAAGAAGAGGGGAGGGCCCAGGCGGGCCAGGCCTGCATGGCCTGCATGGCCTACGTGGATAAGTGGCCACGCATCGCACGATCGGAGGAGCGGGTCGTCTGCCTCCTCGCGATCACGCGCGCCCGCGACGGACAGAAAGGAAGGCAGGGGCGGGCGGAGGCTCACCTGCGGGACGCGGCGGACGTCGGGGAAGGCTGGGCAGGGTGGCGGCGAGGTGGGGTGGTCTAGGCGCGGGCTCGGCGGTGTCTTTTCCTCCCCCGCAGCACTTCTCCCGGCGTCGTCCTCCTCGCGGCAACCTTCGGCCCTCGGTCGTCTACGGCGTTCTCCGGTGACCACGGCAGCGAAGAGGAGTGGGTTAGGACCGGAAGGGGATGGGTATCACAGGGAAAATAAAGAGGAAGAGACGGGAGCGTCGGGCGAGCGCCGGCTCCTCGTCACCCTTGCGGTGACCGCGAGCATGCGGCGGCGTCTCCCGGCGAGCAGCGAGGGAAGGGGAGAGCTGCGGCGTCTGCGGTGGCCGGGAGGTGGGAGGGGATATGGTGTGAGGCGGAAAGCGAGGGAGGTGAGCGGGGCGGGGGCGTTTTATAGGCGAGGAAGGCGGTAGGCGGGGGTGTGCGGCGTCTCGGCGGTGACCGCGTCCAAGACGAGCACGGCGGGTGGGGTGCGGTGCAAGCACGGCCTCGGGAGTGTGCGCATCGGGGAGAGAGACGCCGAGGAGACCATCATGGCGCAGCCTCGGGAGGCTGGGGTGCTGGCTTCCTCTTTGCCCAAGAACGTGGTGACCACCAGGTTGGCGTGCTCGGGCGAGGACGATGTAGAGGGCTGCGGCTGGATTTCTTGGCGTGCAAAAGTTCCGAGGATTCGAGGGAGAGATGCTAGACATGGCTATGGTGCGAGGAGTGCATGCCTAGCGTTTTTGGGTCAAAGCCTATGCCATTCATGGCATTGGGAAGGGAAAAGGAAGGCTAGGGCTAGGTAGGGAGGTTCTCATGATGTCACGGGTAGTGTTGGGTGCAGATACACGAGCTAGAAGTGGTGGATGGTAGGGAGGGGCTGCAGCAAGCACCTCCTTCAAGGCTTGACCGAGCTATGCATGCATGGTGTTTTCGTTTCTATCATCCTTCTTCCCAAAACCAAACAGTATAGTGGTGCTATTACTATAGTACTACGGTAGAATTCGACCATAGAGGGGTGTAGGAGGGATCGGTGATGCAATGGTGAAGGATTAGTTTAATTAAGGGAGAGGGATGGATGGAGGGACATGGTCATGTGCAAAAATGCATGGGCATGGCCGGCTCTCCTCTTGTGTCAAGCCTAGATGGTCATGCATATTGCACAAATGGATGATGGAAAAAAATTCTAGGTGATGTTACTAATGATGGCAAGGTTAGTGATAAGTTTGAACAAGGTAGAAGGAAGTGGATAGTTGAAATATGTGATATTCAAATATGGATAAAGAGAGAGAAGAGGAGGTGTGAGCATGATCACATGCAATGATGCATAAGCATTATTAGGTTTCAATAAAGAGGTATAGTTGGGACTCAAAGGTTATTTTATAAAAATGGCTCAACAAATAAGGTTGGGATCTCTCCTATGGCTATGGCAAATTTTGAAATGAAAAGTAATTCGAAAATGTTGAGAGAAACTAGGTGGAGTATAGGAGTTCACAATTTTCTACTTACTTTACAAAGCAAGGTAGATTTTCTTATGTTTAAAAACAAGCAAGAAATGGTATAAGTACCATATCATGCATTTTGTTAGAAAACCAAAACAAGGAGAATTATTATAAAGCAAATATTTTTGGGAGGAGATAAGGTGATATGAAATACCACACTCATTTCCTATTTTGTTTGAGAAAATAAAATTTAAAAGCTTTGCTAAAACTAGGATTAGTTTTGTAGTGAAAATTAGAGAAGATTCTTAAATAGGACTTTTGGCAAATAAAAATACTTTGGAAGATGTGATCTCGAGGGTAGAGGGTGGCGACATAATGTAGCTACCACCTTTACTCTTGGTTTGGTGGAGATTTAACTTAGAATAAAGATAAACAAAAGATAAGAGAGGAGCAAGTGATCTAGTGCTGAAATAGTGGATAGGGGAGAAGATCAAGTGAGAATAAGAATTGTAAGGGTAGCATGGGACATGCAAGACGTGGAAGTTGTAGAGGGTGTTACATAGATGAGGTCCATGCATTGAGGTTACCAATAACAGTTGTGGTGGCTTAGATATCAACTGCCAAAGTTTGAACATTTTAAGCCTGCCAAAACATCTAATTGACTTGGCTTCAAAACAGACAAGGATAAGTGGGTATAAGAAAGATTTGGTTTAATGCAAGGACATGGTTGGAAAGTGCTCATGATAAGGTAGGTCTAGGACCAAGTGCATTGCTTTAGATGGAAAGGGGTAGCTTAATCCAAGGGTTCCAAAATGGAACCTTAAACCGATTTTGGGACTTAGCCAAATTTATGGTGCCTTAGGGTTTTTGACTAGGGTAAGAGAGAATGAGGTATTAAGGGGTAGATGATCCCAAGGCTTTAATCAAGGATGGGTTGAGCTAGAGTATACCACAAAGATGAATTTTAATTAGGCACACCCATGATGCCATAAGAAGAAAGGTTTGATGTAGTGAAAAGAAAAGGAAAACAATTTTTCCTAAGCCACATAGGTGTTGTTCTTTCAGGTAGCTCTAGACAAAACTCAGCAAGCAAATCAAAACAATTCATCTACCAATAGATCAAAGCAATTCATTAAAACAAACAGATCAAGGCAATCCATCCAATTAGTCTTTAGAAAAAGTTTTTGTTCCCCCTGATTTTTGCACTAAGGACAACTAAACAAGGTTGCAAAAGTTGGGGTGTTACAGATCTTCCACCCTTAAACTAATCTCGTCCCGAGATTACTGAGCGTAGAACTAGAGGGGTTGTAAAGTTTAACTAAAGTCGGACTCCATTCATCTGTAGATGTGCCGTTGTTGAGAGGGTTGCAACTTCAGCTTCTTGAGAGACATGGTAGCTTCTGGCCGAGGGCAAGCTTCATGAAGAGGTTGGCTACTCCATGGAGGTGTTAGATCTGAACTTCCTAACAATCCTAGTGGGATTTCAAGGCTGTGGGAGGGTTAGTGCACCCAACGGGGCTTGAACAGGGCTGAAAACTTTTTAGAGTTAGCTTAAAATTTTAGTGGAAGACTTCGTCTTCCACCCTTAAGATTGTTCAGCGGGGTTCCTGAAATCATAGAGCTTCAGCCACGGGTCTTGTCAGGCGCTTTTTGGAGAAGTCATTGATCTCTCGTCTTGAGTCAACATCTTCAGAGGGCGTTGTGTAGTCCACGGCTTCAAGAGGGGTTAGTGCATCCCAAGTTTCCAACGGTGTGTTAGAAAGGTTTAAAATGTTAGGGTTAGCTGCAACTTGTAGTGGAAGACGAAGTCTTCCACCCTTAAGATTTTTCATCGGGCTTTCGGAATAACTCTGTGCTTCTGCCTTGTGGTTCTATCGGGCTTCTGAAAAAGTCGTCGATTTTCCTTGTTCAGTTGAAGAATCTTCGGGGGCGACGTGCAGACCACAACTTCAAGAGGCATTCACGGTGTTAACTCAACCATATGGGACGCGCGGTAAGTTAGTAAGTTGATGAAACGTCGGGTTGTTGTCCATATGAAGCAGCAACAAGGTCGTCGGAGACAATCTTCAGCTTGAGTGTCGGTGTTGACCAGTTAAGAAGTGAGCGGGTAAATTACACCTAATCTTGAGTCTTGAGGTATCTTCATGAGCTTCACTTGACGAGGACCAGATGAACCATGTGATGTAGCTTGTCTTTGACGCTAATGTTCTCTCATCTGGTTAGACGGTGTGTTAGGGGGGGGTGGTTTTCAAAAAGATATCCTCTAGGTTAGCGCGATTATATACCAAGGTTAGACCAAGTTAGTAAGTCTTCTGGTAGAGGTGCGATCACTCTTGAAGGTAGGGGCTTCTGCTTTCTTGATGAAGTGGAGATGCTTCAGCGGTTCTTGAAGGTATTGGCTTTTGCTTTGTTGGCGTAGTAGAGATGCTTCAGATGACCTTGAAAGTAATCGGCGTAGATAGGGGTCTGGGTCAGTTTCTCTGACGGTTGAGACTCGATGGTTAACAGGGTTAACTTATCCATTTAACTAGCAGTAAGCTTTTTATCGGCGAGGTAGATGACCGTGAAAACGTCTTAGAGGGGCTTCCTACGCTGGTTTGCCACACCAAGAGTGTTTTTAGGACCTAAAGACCAAGACAATCAAACACACAACAAACAAATAAAAACACTCAAGACAACACACTTAGGGAACTACAAGCAATCATCAAACCAGACATGGTAACACAAGTACTCATGGATGCCTAATACGCGGGGGTAGCTCAATCAAAGCGATTGAGTTTGTCCTATCCATCCTATAGGTCTGGGGCTGGTCACAGATGCTGTCGTCTTCATCTGGTTGACATAGACTTCAATAAGGATCTTTGTAGCAGTTGGTGGCAAAGCAGGGTTGGTGTTGAGTTGTCGATGTTGAAACAGAGGCTAAAACTGTGCATAACTTTTAGTCTCGACATCCCGGAAACATGAGGTCTTCAGAGGGGTAGTTGTTGAGGTACTCCCAGAGTCGTCACTTCTGGTGACTGGCCTAAAAATTACTAGTCAAGAACTGAGAACTTGATTCCTTACGACTGCTAAAAGTGCGGGTCCAGAGAGGAACAAGGTCAGCTCCCTGACAGACTTTGGTGACAACCAAAGACATGGTCTAATTATTTCTTTATGTGTACACTAAGTCAGCCTCCAATCTTCAATAGCTGCTGTTGGAGATACATGAGTCTTCCAAAAAGGTTTATCCATCTTTGACTTCGAGTCTCCGGGTCTGAGTCGGGGGCATCGTCAGTATGTAGGTTTTGAAGTGGATGAGACAATAGAGTAAGAATTTTCAAACATCCTTATAAAGCGGAGGGATAAGAATTTAGAAGTTTTGGAGAAATAAGAGGAGTAGAAGCTATGCTTCCTGACTAAAGAAAGAATTTGTTTGGTAAATAGTTGTGCCCAAATACTTGTTTCCTAACTAACGTCCATGCTAACTAAGGTCTCCTACAGTCAGGATAGCTCTGATACCAGCTCTGTGGGGACCCCGGACTAGCTGTCCGAAATTCCCTGTTATGTATACGATTCACGATCCCATGATCGGTGCGCCGTGAACACATAACCGAACCGATATCAAATTAAACCATCCATTACAAAGCGGAATAAGAAAAAATTACAACATGGTCACACGACCAATACTTACATAATAGCCTCGAAGGGCCTAACTAAAACATCGAGTAGCATCATCATTTCAGCAGCACGAGTACCCAAGTCATCCGCCATAACCCTACAGAGCAGCGGTCGGGAAGACGTTCCTAGCTCGCATAGACGTCGCCAACACCTTCTTCATCCGTCGTGTTCCTCCAAGTCTGGCCAAGTAAATAGCCAGGGACAAAGCCGTGAGTACATTTGAATTGTACTCGCAAACCATCAAGAAGGTGATAACAATTCTAACTAGAGAAGACAAGAGAGGAAGAATATTTTCTCTGGTGGATATAGCATGTGGAAGAGAATCAGCTTCTCTTGTGGATATAGCATGTGAAAGAGAATCAGTTTCTCTTGCGGATATAGCATCCCACATCACAGTTGAAGGGGACACTAAGAGGGTGATAAGACATTTCTATGACATCTCTATATCTTTGTTAAAGAAGATACTTCAAAAGATACCCTATGGCATCTATATATCTTTGTTGAAGAAGATACTTCAAAATATTTCCACAACATAAAACACTAGGATGGGTAACCCAATTTATTTGTCCTTCCCGACCATCTCCATATGGTCGACACAACCTTTCCCGTACCCTTCCGGTACTTCAAAACAAGTTCTTTCCTTTCATTTGTCAAACCATTTTGTAAACCAAAACTCATCGAGGCTAAGCAACGACCATTCCAACCGTCCATGACCGCGGACGCGGCCTATTCGAATAGATTTTACTCTGCGGAGTTTGCACACTTTCCCCACAAGATCCGCGAGTTCATCATGTGGGCATCATCCCCGCATATCAACTATGCCATGACAAAAACTTCGGACATAGCCTTTCGCCTATTCGTCTTAGCACGGGACCCTACCCTATGGAGTATGTACCTCCCCGGCACCGTGGCAGCTCACCTCACTTTGAGCGTGGCTCCACCGCCAAGCCGAGGAGACCCATAGTGTCTTCCGGACGGGTCAGCCCCGAAGGCCTCCCGTTATACTATTGTCTCCACCAACGACAATCCGGATTCAGGGGTAACCTTACCCTTATATAGTTGTGCGGTGTCCCATGTTAAGAAGAACAAACTACGAGCTAAGCCCCGTCCCACTCCAGGGTAATGTGGTTGCGCGGGTTAATTGTCACGGGTGAATACTTAGGCGCCAAAGTTTTCAAAAACAAGATTTTCTTTCCAACCATCTTTGCCAAGATCCTTTCCTTTCATAAACACACGCTTGGGTAAGTCCAACTCACCCAAGGTTTTCAAAAATTCTTTTCAACAAGGTATTTTTTTCCAAGGGGGTTCCCAACCTATAGTTTTATGGATGAACTAAGATACATCAAGGCATGATGCTAGACATCATACCACTAAGGAGATGATAATTGAGGTGTCAAGGGGATCATACATGCTTAGAATAAGCACGCATGGGGACAACATAAGTAGGAGGATTCAACAAAGGGGTCATGATGTTGATCATCATACCACTAAGAAGATGGTAAAATAGGTGGTCAAGGGGGCATACATGCTCGGGATAAGCATGCATAACAACAACAAGGGGTTCAACATACTTGGGAGTAAGTATGTATAGCATCAACAAGAGGTTCGGCACACTTGGGAGTAAGTATGCATAGCATCACAAGGTAGAAGGTATAACAAGGGCATGATACTAACCATCATATCACTAAGGGGTGCAAAAAGGGTGTCGAGAGGTCGACACACTCAAGGTAAGTGGGCATACCCATCACATTTAGAGGGTACACCATGATCATGATGTTGACAACCACCATTCACAAAAAGGGGGTTTGTCGGCGAGGTGCCAAAGAGAGTAAACATGCTCACGGTAAGCATGCTCCGACAACAAAAGTAGAAATCACACAAGATAGATCGAGAGACAATAATAATAACAAAGTAACCACAATATGTGATTCAATATTCAGAGATCAAGAGATGGCTTGCCTTGGTTGGCTTGTCCCTGGTCCTCTTCAAAACCTTCTCTAAAATCCTCCCCTTCAATTTCTCCCTCGTTCGTGTCTAGCGTCGCAAAAGTAAATAAAGCAAACAATCAACACATAGCTCAAGAACCAAGGGTCGGGTAAAATAAACATGAAAATATGCAGGGGAGTTGTGTGACAGTAACAAATCATGGTTTGGCTATTTTTAAAACAAAATGGTGATAAGGTTTTGAATAAATCAAATAGACTTTTAAAACTATCAATGCATGTGACACACATACACTCATAACCAGAGACAAAATTTCATGAACAGAGACTAATAGTATTTTTCCTAGATGAAAACTAACAAAAAAAGATCAACACAATTGGATTCATTCAAAAATATTAATCCTACAATTTTAGGATTTTGAAATACTAACCAGAATACGGTGATCATGTTTAATTCACTAAAAATCGTACAAAAATCTTAAAAACACAAGGTCGGTGGCATCTCGTAGATATTTTCATTCCGGTTCTACTGCAATTTGAATTACCTCAATCGGATCTAGGAAACTCGAGTTATTTGCAAAATGGCTCACAGATACTTTTCAAAGTTTATGCACAGGTTCCAATTTTTCAAACGAAATTTATTAGGCGGGAAGCTCTGGGCCGTGGGGGAGTGAGTGTTGGGCCGGCCCAGGTGAGTTGTCCAGGTGGATGGGAAAATAAAAGAAACAAAGAAGAGGGGAGGGCCCAGGCGGGCCAGGCCTGCATGGCCTGCATGGCCTACGTGGATAAGTGGCCACGCATCGCACGATCGGAGGAGCGGGTCGTCTGCCTCCTCGCGATCACGCGCGCCCGCGACGGACAGAAAGGAAGGCAGGGGCGGGCGGAGGCTCACCTGCGGGACGCGGCGGACGTCGGGGAAGGCTGGGCAGGGTGGCGGCGAGGTGGGGTGGTCTAGGCGCGGGCTCGGCGGTGTCTTTTCCTCCCCCGCAGCACTTCTCCCGGCGTCGTCCTCCTCGCAGCAACCTTCGGCCCTCGGTCGTCGACGGCGTTCTCCGGTGACCCTGGCAGCGAAGAGGAGTGGGTTAGGACCAGAAGGGGATGGGTATCACAGGAAAATAAAGAGGAAGAGACGGGAGCGTCGGGCGAGCGCCAGCTCCTCGTCACCCTTGTGGTGACCGCGAGCATGCAGCGGCGTCTCCGGCGAGCAGCGAGGGAAGGGGAGAGCTGCGGCGTCTCTGGTGGCCAGGAGGTGGGAGGGGATATGGTGTGAGGCGGAAAGCAGGGAGGTGAGCGGGGCAGGGGCTTTTTATAGGCGAGGAAGGCAGTAGGCGGGGGTGTGCGGCGTCCTGGCGGTGACCGCGTCCAAGACGAGCACAGCGGGTGGGGTGCGGTGCAAGCACGGCCTCGGGAGTGTGCGCATCGGGGAGAGAGACGCCAGGAGACCATCATGGCGCAGCCTCGGGAGCTGGGGTGCTGGCTTCCTCTTTGCCCAAGAACGTGGTGACCACCAGGTTGGCGTGCTCGGGCAGGACGATGTAGAGGGCTGCAGCTGGATTTCTTGGCGTGCAAAAGTTCCAGGATTCGAGGGAGAGATGCTAGACATGGCTATGGTGCAGGAGTGCATGCCTAGCGTTTTTGGGTCAAAGCCTATGCCATTCATGGCATTGGGAAGGGAAAAGGAAGGCTAGGGCTAGGTAGGGAGGTTCTCATGATGTCCTGGGTAGTGTTGGGTGCAGATACACGAGCTAGAAGTGGTGGATGGTAGGGAGGGGCTGCAGCAAGCACCTCCTTCAAGGCTTGACCGAGCCATGCATGCATGGTGTTTTCGTTTCTATCATCCTTCTTCCCAAAACCAAACAGTATAGTGGTGCTATTACTATAGTACTACAGTAGGGTCGGCCATAGAGGGGTGTAGGAGGGATCGGTGATGCAATGGTGAAGGATTAGTTTAATTAAGGGAGAGGGATGGATGGAGGGACATGGTCATGTGCAAAAATGCATGGGCATGGCCGGCTCTCCTCTTGTGTCAAGCCTAGATGGTCATGCATATTGCACAAATGGATGATGGAAAAAAATTCTAGGTGATGTTACTAATGATGGCAAGGTTAGTGATAAGTTTGAACAAGGTAGAAGGAAGTGGATAGTTGAAATATGTGATATTCAAATATGGATAAAGAGAGAGAAGAGGAGGTGTGAGCATGATCACATGCAATGATGCATAAGCATTATTAGGTTTCAATAAAGAGGTATAGTTGGGACTCAAAGGTTATTTTATAAAAATGGCTCAACAAATAAGGTTGGGATCTCTCCTATGGCTATGGCAAATTTTGAAATGAAAAGTAATTCGAAAATGTTGAGAGAAACTAGGTGGAGTATAGGAGTTCACAATTTTCTACTTACTTTACAAAGCAAGGTAGATTTTCTTATGTTTAAAAACAAGCAAGAAATGGTATAAGTACCATATCATGCATTTTGTTAGAAAACCAAAACAAGGAGAATTATTATAAAGCAAATATTTTTGGGAGGAGATAAGGTGATATGAAATACCACACTCATTTCCTATTTTGTTTGAGAAAATAAAATTTAAAAGCTTTGCTAAAACTAGGATTAGTTTTGTAGTGAAAATTAGAGAAGATTCTTAAATAGGACTTTTGGCAAATAAAAATACTTTGGAAGATGTGATCTCGAGGGTAGAGGGTGGCGACATAATGTAGCTACCACCTTTACTCTTGGTTTGGTGGAGATTTAACTTAGAATAAAGATAAACAAAAGATAAGAGAGGAGCAAGTGATCTAGTGCTGAAATAGTGGATAGGGAGAAGATCAAGTGAGAATAAGAATTGTAAGGGTAGCATGGGACATGCAAGACGTGGAAGTTGTAGAGGGTGTTACATAGATGAGGTCCATGCATTGAGGTTACCAATAACAGTTGTGGTGGCTTAGATATCAACTCGCTAAAGTTTGAACATTTTAAGCCTGCCAAAACATCTAATTGACTTGGCTTCAAAACGAGACAAGGATAAGTGGGTATAAGAAAGATTTGGTTTAATGCAAGGACATGGTTGGAAAGTGCTCATGATAAGGTAGGTCTAGGACCAAGTGCATTGCTTTAGATGGAAAGGGGTAGCTTAATCCAAGGGTTCCAAAATGGAACCTTAAACCGATTTTGGGACTTAGCCAAATTTATGGTGCCTTAGGGTTTTTGACTAGGGTAAGAGAGAATGAGGTATTAAGGGGTAGATGATCCCAAGGCTTTAATCAAGGATGGGTTGAGCTAGAGTATACCACAAAGATGAATTTTAATTAGGCACACCCATGATGCCATAAGAAGAAAGGTTTGATGTAGTGAAAAGAAAAGGAAAACAATTTTTCCTAAGCCACATAGGTGTTGTTCTTTCAGGTAGCTCTAGACAAAACTCAGCAAGCAAATCAAAACAATTAATCTACCAATAGATCAAAGCAATTCATTAAAACAAACAGATCAAGGCAATCCATCCAATTAGTCTTTAGAAAAAGTTTTTGTTCCCCCTGATTTTTGCACTAAGGACAACTAAACAAGGTTGCAAAAGTTGGGGTGTTACACTATGGGTCCATAGCAGTAGCTAGATGGTTGTCTTCTCCTCATGTGCTTCATTGTCGGATCTTGTGAGCTGCCTAACATGATCAAGATCATCTATCTGTAATTCTATATGTTGTGTTTGTCGGGATCCGATGGATAGAGAATACTATGTTATGTTGATTATCAATCTATTACCTATGTGTTGTTTATGATCTTGCATGCTCTCCGTTATTAGTAGAGGCTCGGCCAAGTTTTTGCTCTTAACTCCAAGAGGGAGTATTTATGCTCGATAGTGGGTTCATGCCTCCATTAAATGCGGGACGAGTGACAGAAAGTTCTAAGGTTGTGGATGTGTTGTTGCCACTAGGGATAAAACATTGATGCTATGTCCGAGGATGTAGTTATTGATTACATTACGCACCATACTTAATGCAATTGTCTGTTGTTTTGCAACTTAATACTAGAAGGGGTTCGGATGATAACCTGAAGGTGGACTTTTTAGGCATAGATGCATGCTGGATAGCGGTCTATGTACTTTGTCGTAATGCCCAATTAAATCTCACAATATTCATCATATCATGTATGTGCATTGTCATGCTCTCTTTATTTGTCAATTGCCCGACTGTAATTTGTTCACCCAACATGCTATTTATCTTATGGGAGAGACACCTCTAGTGAACTGTGGACCCCGGTCCATTCTTTTACATCGAATACAAATCTCATCGCAATACTTGTTCTTTACTTGTTTTCCGCAAACAATCATCATCCACACTATACATCTAATCCTTTGTTACGAGCAAGCCGGTGAGATTGACAACCTCACTCGTTTCGTTGGGGCAAAGTACTTTGGTTGTGTTGTGCGGGTTCCACGTTGGCGCCGGAATCTCCGGTGTTGCGCCGCACTACATCCCGCCGCCATCAACCTTCAACGTGCTTCTTGGCTCCTCCTGGTTCGATAAACCTTGGTTTCTTTCTGAGGGAAAACTTGCCGCCGTACGCATCACACCTTCCTCTTGGGGTTCCCAACGGACGCGTGCTGTACGCGTATCAAAGATCACAAACCAAATAAATAAAAAAGAGAAAGAAATCAAATAAGAATAAAACCCTAAAACCCTCACATATGGTTTAGGCCATTTTTTGAAAATCTTTACCCTAGACCATTTTGGTCTTCACCATTAGTTGTATTATGTTACTAAACACTTATTACAACTTTTGGAATCAAAGAAACACAAATCAAATCAAATTCAAACTCAAACTCAAATTGTGATCACATGGGATAATGGTCAAATCTGCCATTTACATTCTGGTCACTACTTTGAGCCCCTGCATTTCAAGTTTTTCAAACTAAACTTTCCCAATTCTTTGCACCTCATCCAAGAGCACATCAAGGTGAACAACATTGGTAAAGACCACCATGCCAAATTCATCTTGGATCAAAAACTATGCTCATGCAAAGTTGAGACTTTTTAATATGAGCAACAATCTCACTTTGTCAAATTTTGCAATTCTTTGATTTTTAAAAATTCCACCACCACACATAGTTGTCTCTGGTCATTTACAACTTAACCAAATGCACCACTTTCAATTTTTGAATCCATTTGAGCTCAACCAAATTTGGGCAAACTTTGCAAACTTCAAATATGGAATAATTGCAAACACTATTTCAAATAGTGCACTAAGCTAACCTACTGCCCCAAACTACTCTACCCTGTCCCCTGGTTCCCTCTCTCACTAATGCATGCATAGTAACCCTAGGAGTAACCCTAAGGAGACCAAGACATGGCCATGCCGGCCATGTCACCACCATGTCGCACCACCTCTTCTCTCCTCCCTCTCTACCCCTGGCCCTGCTGTCCCACGACGCCACCGTGCCTCCCTAGCACCACCTAGCACCACCACGGTCGAGGTAGAAGCCGTAGCTCGCCGGAGATCGCGCGCCCAAAATCGCCAGCATGCCGCTCGCGTCGCGCACGCGCACGCCACAGACACCCTCTGGCCACGCGCCGCCTCGCCAGCACAAGCACCCCTAGCCCCTCTCTCGACGCCTTGAGCATCACCGTGCCACCGCGGATGCGCCAGACACACGCTCGACACGAACCCTGGACCGCCGCCGCCGGAGACTACGAGTGAATCCCGCCATTGCCGCGACAGACATGGAAGCAATGCGACTCAATCCGACGCCGCCCGACCGCGCTGTCGCCGCCAAACGCTTCGCCAGGAACCACAGAACAGCGCCGCGCCCTCGCCTAGCGCCCTAGCTCGCCGGAACCGCCGCGCCCATGTCGACCCCAACCCTGCCCCGCAGCATCCTCGCCCATCTATAAATAGAGAGCTCCCCGGACCAAACCAAACACCCAACCATCTTCTCCTCCCATCTCTGCTTCTCCACGACCAAGCCACACACCCAATCGCCACCGGAGTCGCCGCAATCGCAAGCTCGGAGCCGCGGAAGCCCTGGAGGAATCGCCGTCGATCCAGGCCGCCTCGAGCTCCGCCACTGCTACAGGCTAATTCACCATCGTCGACAACCTCGCCCTGAACCTCGCCGCCGCTCGCCGGACCACTGGTTAGCCCTCCGACCCCCTAGGTTCGTCGCCAGAGACGCGGGTTCTCATCGGAGAAGACGATGAACCTCGTCCGTCCGATGCTATTCTAATCCTGCGTCTCGCGTCGCCCCGTACCGATTCGGGAGCGATGAGCCACTAACAGGCAGGCCCCACCTTGTCAGCAAGCCCACTCGCACTAGATGCGCTGCTGGGCTGGATTTCTCTGTTTTGAATCGTTTCAGCCCAAGTTCTTTTCCCACCGGCCCTTTTAATTCAAATCTCGTTTAAATAATTTCAAACCAATTTCAATACTGGACCTAACTTTGAAATTAAATAGAATCTGTTTGGCTTGGCCAAATTTAGCAAACTTGATGTTGTTAGAAAGCTACTGAAAAGATCTACAACTTGCCACTGGTCTCAATGTGAGATCTATTGTAGAAATAATGTGACAAAAAGATCAAGCCAGGGACTTTTGCACATTCAAATAAATCTTAAAAATCAACCAAAAGTGATATTTAGTTAATTCCAACTCTAATAGCTCACATTTCACTTACAATAATTGTTTATGCAAAAATATAGTGTGGTCACCTTGAATGATCATACCCTAGTTTAAATAATGGACTATATGGCTAGTTTACTTAAGTGATATTGTCCAAAACTATTATGCAAATCATATGAAGTATTTTACTTCATTTAAATCTTGTCCCAAGTACTTTCATATGAAGTTTGAACCACTGGTCAAATACTCTCACATGAAATACTTGGAGATTTTAAATCATAATAGGCATTGTTAAATAGTATGAGGTATTCTACCTCATTTAAATCATTTTCTCAAATGATGATGATGAATGGTTGACTTAGGTCAACATGAATTCATGTATGATTGTTAGAGAAATTAAATCTTAAAGAAGATTCAATGAGAGGAAATTATTCCTCAAGAACTATATGGAAACTATCATTTACATATGTAATGAGAGGAAATTATTTTCCTAAGAAGAAGAAAACCAATGCACCTAATGGTATTAAGTGTGTGATTAGAATAGTTTGTGTGAAGTGATGATGTGCTTAGTATAGCTCTTGAACTTGTTGAGTGATTATACCTCGTATTCGAATTTAGACGCTAGCACCGGAGAATACCAGGAGGAGGAAGGATTCTACCAAGAGGAGGAAGAGGAGCACCTTGAGAACTACCAAGGCAAGCTAATATTCTTGCAAAGTGCAAAGCCCTTTGGGGCAAGGCACCATGAATCTTACCTTTCTTACCACAAGCCTATCCCAAGTTTTTACCTTACCAGTTTTTACTTGTTTATTTAAAGAATTACTTTTATAGTTAACTTTGGTCTAATTTAAGAAGATTACTAGAGTAGCAAAGTTAGTATCAAGCTAGCCAAGCAAGATAGCACCCCTCATGATTAGTGCTAGTGCTAAATATTAAAACTTGACTACTCTGGATGGGAACATGTGACTTGAATTGAATTTGAAACCTTGGAATGATGAGTCATTCCATTGAATGATTTTTGAAGGTGAATATGACCAAGAGAAGATGGTGATTTTTGATTAAAACTGATATTGGTTTGAATGCGATACCTTTCCAATTTTGAGTACCCCCACAATACCTGATTATGGGTAGGGCTTAACTGGAAATTTATGCATCTTAGTATGAGTTCCCTCTGAACACACATCATAGGGGTTATGCCGAGGCTGCCTCCGTTGTTGAGAAATGATGTGAATTGAGGTGAATTGTACGGCCAAGCCTCGTGCAGTTCCCGGGTTTGACGAGTTGGTCTTCACTTGGGAGGCCAAGCTCATGGGGAGAGGTGCTCATACTAGGGTTTGTAAGTGAAAGGTTATGGTTGATGATCCGCGTAGTGTGTTACGATGATTCGGGGTTATCCCGACGGATGAAATCAAATGTTGTGGAACAAGTGTGCAACCTCTGCAGAGTGTAAACCTATTCGAATAGCCGTGTCCACGGTTACGGACGGTTGGAAAGGCCATACAGTTTCCGGTGTCAGATTCTGGAAAATGTTGGTGAAATGAATGGTGAATTGGTGACTTGGTTTGAATCACAACAAATGTTGTGGGAATGACACTAATGTTCCCACTTGAGTTAGTTAGCACTTGAGTAAGTCTTTTCTCAAATTCTTGTGAACTAAAATTGGCTTTATGCAAATTAAACTAGAGCTTAGCACCCCCCTTACTAGAATTGTTAGCACTTACACTAGTATTAGTTTGCGAGTACTTAGAGTACTCACGGCTTTGTCCCTTGCTATTCAAATGGCCAGAGTATGAAGATGAACAGAACTACGAAGGAGATGACCAGCAGGACGCCTACGACAACTAGGAGTCTTCCAACGTCAAGCGTTGGCCTGTGGACTAGAGAGTCCATTTATCTTTACGCTTCCGCTATGAACTTGTGTTTATTCATTGATCAATAGATCAACTATTTGTGTAATATGGATCATGTGATTCAAGTTGTAAGACAATATGGTTTGTAATGAATGATGACTATGATATTCAACTATTATGCCTCGCAACAACAATATTCCTGGGATTGCGATGAATGACATAATAGGCATCCAGACTTAAAAATCCGGGTGTTGACAGCAGCTGCGCTTGCTGGAGTTCATATTCAGGCGGGCCTCCTCATCATCTCCGGCGAGCGCACGGTGTCTGGGCTTGTCCAGCACCTTGGCTCGTTGGACTTCGTCAACGACAACGCGGGCTGCTTCACCAACGGCGGCAAGTTCCCCAAGAACGGCCGCATCATCGAGTTCGGCAGCCACCGCGTCTACCTCGTCACCGTCCCTGTGCACCAGTACCTCTCGCCGGTGCTGGTAGCGCTGGACTTGGTGGCGCCTAAGGAGAAGGAGGCGCCTAAGGAGAAGGAACCCATCTTGCTATACATTGCAGCCACACCTCAGGTGGTCAGCACAGCACTCGTAGTCGAAAGGGAGGAAGAAGGAAAACTCCATGGAGTAAAGAGGCCAGTATATTTCATCAGCGAAGTATTATCGCCTTCAAAACAGCGTTACCCGCAGTACCAGAAGCTAGCATATGGAGTGTTTACAATCGCAAGAAAATTGCGGCACTATTTTTCGGCACATCCGATAATAGTGGTCAATGAGGCGCCTTTATCCAATATACTAAACAATCCAGAAGCTACGGGTCGTGTCTCCCTGTGGGGAATAGAGCTTTCCCCTCGGTACATCACGTACGAAAAAAGAAAAGCAATAAAGTCGCAAATTCTACCAGACTTCATCGCAGAGTGGATGGAGTTACAAAATATGGGACCCCCAGATTTGTCGAGAACCTGGACTATGAACTTCGACGGGTCCAAGAGATTAGAGGGAGCTGGAGCAGGCGTGATATTAATATCACCTGAAGGCGACAAATTAAAGTACGTCTTACGGATGACGTTTCCAAACGCATCTAATAATGAGGCAGAATACGAAGCTCTCATACACGGGATGAAGATGGCGAAGGCTTGTGGTGCAACTCGATTAAAAATCTTCGGCGACTCACAGTTGGTGGCTCAACAAGTCATGAATCAGTACGATGCAGTCAATGATAGTATGATAGCATACAAGGAAGTGTATAATGAACTAGAGAAGCTGTTTGATGGATGCGAGGTAAATCACATCAGCAGGTTGAGCAATGATGAAGCCGATGTTCTTGCAAATATCGGGTCGGAATGTCTCGCGATTCCACCGGGCGTGTTTTGGGAGGAAATAGCCGAGCGATCTACAAAGTCAAAGAAACCAAAGAAGAAGGAGAAAGATGATAAACCCTCGGGGGCTACAAAAACAACACTGGAAGAAGAAGAGGAACAGGACCTAGTAATGATGGTGCAAATTCCATGGATGCAAGCGTACATATCATACATTCTAAAGAAAGAAATACCCGACGATCCAGTTGAAGCAAGGCGAGTTATTAGACGTTCTAAAGCCTTCACTGTGGTCAAAGGGGAGTTATACAAGCGAAGTATTTCGGGAGTGTTACAAAGGTGCGTTACACCCGAAGAAGGAAGGATAATTTTGAAGGATGTACACGAAGGAATATGTGGTCATCATGCAAGCAGCCGAGCTATAGCAGCAAAGGTTTTCAGAGCAGGATTTTATTGGCTGACAGCAATCGAGGATGCAAAAGAAATAGTTCGAACTTGCGACGCGTGCCAGAGATTTGCCGCAAAACCTCACTCTCCGGCAGCAGAATTGATGCCAATACCATTATCCTGGCCTTTTGCTCAGTGGGGTCTCGATATGGTGGGAAAATTACACAAAGCTTCGCCAGGAGGATACGAGTACATGCTCGTCGCTGTCGACAAATTCACGAAGTGGATAGAAGTAGGCCTGGAATTAAAACTCAAAACTCGTGGGCTAAACGAGTGACTTGTGACTCGACTCGTCTCGGCTCGAACTCGGTGTATAACGAGTCAAGCCGAGTTTCATATTTTGTCGTTAAACGAGTTCAAGCTAAACGAGCCGAGTTCATTGAACTCGCGAGTAGCTCGTTTAGCTCGGTAAAAATGAATTTGGCCCAAGCCCACTAAAATGCGTAAGTATATTTGTGGTTTCTCAACTTGGTAATCTTATGCTGATAATATATTGATCGTCGTGGTTTATATTTTTGTGGTACCATACTCCTAATGCTTGTTTTTCATCATTTATGCCTAAATATTCGGGGAAAATGCATTGTACATTTTACACGTTCTATTTGAAAGTTTTAAACGAGCTATTCGTGAGTTACTCGCGAGCTTTGTGAGTCGAGCCGAGTTTAAAATCCGGACTCGATTGTTAAATGAGTCGAGTCGAGCTAACTCGAATGTTGATCGAGCTTTACCGAGTCAAGCCGAGCTGGCTCGGCTCGGCTCGAATTCCAGCCCTAGATAGAAGCAAAGCCGATAAACTCACCGGACGGAGCATCTGCAATCAAGTTCATGAAAAGCATTGTTTTTCGGTTCGGAGTACCTCATAGCATTGTCACAGACAACGGTAGCAATTTTACATCCAAGGAATTCAAGGAATATTGTGCAGAGGTAGGCATCAAACTACACTTTGCATCAGTTGCGCACCCGCAGACCAATGGTCAAGTCGAGAAAGCCAATGGTGTCATTTGCAACGGTATCAAGAAGCGTCTGCTAGCACCGTTGGAAAAAGCTCGACATACTTGGCCAGAGGAGTTACCTAGTGTGTTGTGGAGTATTCGAACAACACCAAATACAGCAACACAAGAAACTCCGTTTTTCCTGGTCCATGGAGCTGAAGCAAGATCTTGCTCGATAGAAATAGAGCATGATTCTCCGAGAGTAACGGAATATGATGAAGAGGCATCAAGGAAAGCATTGGAGGATGATGTCGATGCACTTGATGAAGCTCGAGATGAAGTATTATCACGGGTCGCTAAGTACCAGCAAGATCTAAAAAACTACCACAGTCGACGATTAAGGCCAAGATCCTTTCAACTAGGGGATTTAGTTCTTCGGCTGAGACAAAAAAGCCATGAAAAACTCGAGCCGCCGTGGCTTGGTACTTACATCATCACATAAGTAATCGAAGGAGGAGCATACAGGATAAAGGACAAGAAGACATGAGTCGAGAGCCAAATCCTTGGAACGTGGCGCAACTCAGGCGTTTTTACGCCTAGAATCGAAATATAGTCCTCCTTGTAAACATACAATGTACTGAAACGCCCGTGAGTTTTCAGACGCACTCTTTTCCTTTCAGGGCACCGAGTGGGGCTGAAATGTTTTTAATGAGGCGGGCTCGCGGTGCTGCAATATAGTAAAAGATATTGGTGACATACATCTTTTTTTGTCGACAGGCTCGGGGGCTCATACCCGTAAATATAGTATACTCAATAACATTTATTTGCCTTGGTTTAACGTCGCAAACACAATAAAGAAATTAGCCACCGAAACACTCGGGGGCTAGGGAAAAGACAAAAAATATATATCTGACTTACAACATACATATAGCAAGTTATAGTTCTTTTTCAACAACATAAGCTATATAAATTCAGTCGCGACCTAACAGGTCGTCAATATTTACTCTATCTTCTTCGGCAGAGGCACCCAGAAAATCGGCATAATGGTCATCTGCAAAAAAGTCGGCATCCATCCGAAGAAGGTCATTAATTATCTCTTCAGCTACTGGGGTAACCACTGCATCAATTTTATCGACACCTCTTCGCCGTTGCCTCAGCTTGGTATGAACAGTTTCAACCACCTTTGTCATATCAAGTTTGGAGTGGCAGATCTGAAGCATAATAAGGGTAACCCTGGCGCCAGCTACCAGTTGGGCTCTTACAAAACCATGGATTTTGTGTGAGTCCTTAAACTTCTCCATCAGCTCAGGAAGGGTCTTCGGTTGAGCATTTCGAGGAAACATAGAATTGTAAATCATAGATAATGTTTTGGTACAAAACTCAAGGAACTCACGAACTTGGCATGAGCGGTCTTGGAATCTGACGATTTGATGGGTTCGTTCCGGGGTAGCCCAAAAAAGGGAGCCATGGTCAAGGGCCAGATTTAAAAGGTAATTTGACCTTGTCTCCACCCGTTGATCCTCGGCAGCGGCGTCTAGAAAGGGACCTATTCGGTGATAGCATAAGAATCACAAAGGAGAAAACAAGGAAAAAACAGAGGAAGTTTAGGCTTAAGAAGTATACCTGCCATTTCCAAACTTGCTTCAGTCATCAATTCGAGCATAAAATTCTCTCGGGAGGTAGCTCGCGTAGCTTCGGTTCTGACGGTTTCTTTGGCAGCTATAGCCTCCTGAGCCTGCTGTAGCGCAACCTTTTCCGTCTCCGATGATTTTCGAGACTGCTCCATTATTATAAGTGCCTGCTTCTTCATAGACTGAAGCTGTTGGCGGAGTTCTTTCAAGTCTTGTGTTGAATCCTTACTCGAGGAATCTTCAATAAATTCATCATCGACATGCGTTTTCTTCGAGTAGGAGGAAGCAGGAAAAGTATCGGCAGGACGAGGAGTTGAAGTGTAGTTATCAAATACCTACTGGAAAGAAAAATCTCGACATCAATCATCAAGCAAAATAGATTTCCATTGATTTTCAAAGTATTTACATGGCTATTACAAAAGGTGGGTTCCTAATGAACTAATGGGACAGTTGGTGTCAAGGCTACTATAGCGACAACATCAAAAGAGAAAATAACACAAAAGGGAAGACAAGGTGGTCTACTTGACCTCCGGCTTCGATGAACTAGGACCAGGAGTTGGCTTGCATCCGAGGTAGGCGAGGATTTTCTTTGAGTTTGGCTTGGTAGCCTTAATCAAAGATTGCCACCTCTTCATTTCCATCTCCTTCGTGTCACCAACTCTCGCCCAGTCGACATCTTGTTGGCTGTCAGCAACCAAGGCGATAGTGCCTTCAACACCAACTTTCAAACCTTCTTGGCGAAGTTTGAGCCCAAGATCTTCTTGAGAATTTAAGCATTTGGCGAGAGCAGTAAAAGGCGTGGGTTCTTCCTTCTTCGGGAAGAAGTAAGGAAAAAGCCGCGACAGACCTATTCTGGCATCGGCAAGGCCTTTGCGCGCCTCATCTCCATGGATCTCAAGGAGGGAAAGAGCGTCGAGAAGGCGATCACCTTCAGGATTCTCCAGATCATAATCTTGCTGCGTTTTCCCTAAGTGAGTCAAAAGAAGCTTGTCAAGGAAAAGTGAGCCAAGAGGAATTTGATGATCCGAAGAAATAGAAGAGATATGAGTACTTACTCACAAAACGTCGACTCTGCGACTCCAAGCGAGTGAGGATTTCCTTTTCACGAGCAGACTGCTGGGCTATATTGTCGCTCAAAGAAGTTTCCGCATCATGAAGTATTTTTCGAAGATCTTTGACAGCGGCAGCATCTGCTTCAGCTTTCTTGCGAGCTTTTTCGCTTTGCTCTAACTTGATAGCAAGAGCGTCAGTGCGTTTGTTAGCCTCCGCAAGAGTCTCTGGCAAAATAAACGACAGTAAAATATCACGACAAAAAGAATGAAGGAGTATGTTCAGCGGAAGAGGCGAGGAAAAAATAGTACCTTCGAGCTTGGAGGCATAATCACGGTACCCGATCAATTGGGTACCGAGGCGGACAAATTCCTTCATCAAAGGCTGAAGAGAAGACCATCGAAAACATGAATCAATATAGTAAGCAAAAGCTCGACAGCACCAAGCAAAAACCAGAGGGGAGTCCAAAGCACTGAAATGTTCGGAGTATTAAAAAAGAAAGAAAAGAAGAGATAACTTACATCGTCCATTAAAGGAGTCGTGGAACTACCAGTTAACGAGGTAGGTTCCTTGGCCGGCTCAACCCTAGCCCTCTTTGGTGAAGGGGCACGGGGGCTTGCAACTGGAGTTGGATGCTCGATGTTTTGTTGAGGAGGCGAGGTTTCATCCCCATCAGGCTGAGCTTCAGAGACAACTAAAGTACGCGACGTACTCGTTCGAGCAGTCGCGTCAATAGGCGGATTTTCATCCTCATCACGACTACAATAAAAAAGCGACAATATAAGAAACAACATAGACAAGATATCGAGAGCAAACAAAAAGAGCAGCAAGAACTTACGAGCTGACAAGGGCATCTTCGTAAGGGTTGAAAGTTGTCCTTTCTTCAGTAGGAACAACTTCTTCGGCAAGAGATGCGCCGGCTTTGGAGGTGCCAGAATCGGCGACTTCGTCCCCTTTTCTCTTGTTCCTTGGAGAAACAGTGGAAGGGATAGAGTGTGCCGATACGGTAGCCTCAGAATCGACTTCTTTTTCAGAGGAAGCCGCGGATTTTTGAAAACCCGTGACTTCACTCTCAGGGCGAGAAGTACCCTGGTTGTCGTCGGTGACAACAGTCCGTTCTTCGACTTCTCCACCTTCGGGAAGGGGAGGAAGAGGTGACGCAGTTTTATGGTTCTGGACAAGATAAAAAAAGTATCGACAGGAATTTGTATCAATAACAGCAGTCGAAAAAATGGCATTACAAAAAGAGAAAAGAAGAGAGTGAATGAACAAGCAGACGATAAAAATATATTACCTGCGGGAGCTCATTGGTGGCGCTATATGGTGTCGCACGGCAAGATGACGGGACGGTGTCTTTCTTGCTAGGCGACGAGATTT
The DNA here is from genome assembly GCF_022539505.1 of Lolium rigidum. Taxonomy (NCBI): domain Eukaryota; kingdom Viridiplantae; phylum Streptophyta; class Magnoliopsida; order Poales; family Poaceae; genus Lolium; species Lolium rigidum. Next base: position 87,726,754 of record NC_061508.1, read on the forward strand.
TCCCGACAAGTTTTTCCAAGTCCTTGACCGGTAAATCTATCGACAAGTGATCCACATCCTTGTCGCCAGCATACATCCAAAGGGGGTGTTTGCGAGCTTGCAAAGGCTGCACCCTAATCCTAAGGAAATATGCCGTGATTTGGATACCGGACAATTCTTGTCCACGGATATTTTGAAGCTCATGGATGCGTGTCAGCAGCGCCTCTGTCGCCGTTTTTTCTTCGTCGCTAGCCTCTGCATCCCAGGACCGGCGGCGACAGATTTTTTCGTTGCCATCGAAAGGGGGAATGTTGTGTTCCGCGGCGTCAAGGCTTTCCTCGTGAATATACAACCATTTTTTGTGCCACCCTTGAACCGAGTCAGGGAATTTGACGTCGAAATATTCGACGTCAGGGCGGACGCAGATAACAATGCCACCTATGTTATAGGCGACATTGGGGGAGCCATTGCGGCGGAGAAGAAAAATGCGTTTCCATAGAGCCCAGTTTGGTTGGACCCCAAGGAAAGACTCGCAAAGAGTGATAAAAATAGAGATGTGGAGGATGGAGTTGGGAGTAAGATGATGAAGTTGCAATCCATACACAAAAAGAAACCCACGCAGAAAATCGTGAATGGGGGAGGAAAGGCCGCGGATGAAGTGGTCAACGAAACTGACCCGATACTCGATTGGAGGGGATGGATAGCTCTCCTCGCTGGGGAAGCGCAGCGATTCTTTCTTATCGCTGATCCCAAGTTTCTTCAGCAAGTTGATATCTTGGGCGGAGATTTTGGATCTGTCCCACTCAATGTTCCCCAGATCTTCCGCCGCCATCTTGGACTCGGGGGTGTTGTGCCTAGTGAGTCGCGCACGCGGTGGCATCAACAATGGCGTAGGCGAAAAGTGCGAGTGTGGCTGAGCTCAAGAAGTGTTGGGCGCAATGGGGGATTTTTGCAGAGGAGAGCAGAGGTGCGGCATGAGCGAAAGGGCGACTGGAGGAAGAAGATGACGTTAAATAGAGAATCGGCGAATCGACGCACCGTTGGATGGAAAAATTGTGAGATGGATGATGTACACGTGGATAAGGGGCAATAGCGTATTTTCACTACGAAGGAAAGGAACAGGCGCTTGATATCTACGGGTGCTTCTATTCTTGTAGACAGTGTTGGGCCTCCAAGAGCAGAGGTTTGTAGAACAGCAGCAAGTTTCCCTTAAGTGGATCACCCAAGGTTTATCGAACTCAGGGAGGAAGAGGTCAAAGATATCCCTCTCAAGCAACCCTGCAATCACGATACAAGAAGTCTCTTGTGTCCCCAACAACCTAATACAATTGTCAGATGTATAGGTGCACTAGTTCGGCGAAGAGATAGTGAAATACAAGTAGTATGGATGTATATGAGTGGTAATAACAATCTGAATAAAATATGGCAGCAAGTAAACATGCAACAGAACAGTAAGTAAACGGAGTTTCGATGCTTAGAAACAAGGCCTAGGGATCATACTTTCACTAGTGTACACTCTCAACATTGATCACATAATAAAACCACTCTACACTCTTTTGTTGGATGATGAACACCACTAATTGCGTAGGGCTACAAGAGCACCTCAATGCCGGAGTTAACAAGCTCCACAACATTCAATGTTCATATTTAAATAACCTTAGAGTGCATGATAGATCATTGCAACTACACCAAGTACTAACATAGCATGCACACTGTCACCATCACACTATGAAGGAGGAATAGATCACATCAATACTATCATAGCAATAATTAACTTCATAATCTACAAGAGATTACAATCATAACCGACGCCAAGTACTACACGATGCACACACTGTCACCATTACACCGTGGAGGAGGAATAGAGTACTTTAATAACATCACTAGAGTAACACATAGATGAATAGTGATACAAAACTCATATGAATCTCAATCATGTAAGGCAGCTCATGAGATCATTGTATTGAAGTACATAGGAGAGAGATTAACCACATAGCTACCGGTACAGACCCTTAGCCTCGATGGAGAACTACTCCCTCCTCATGGGAGACAAGCAGCGTTGATGGAGATGGCGGTGGTGTCGATGGAGATGCCTTCGGGGGCACTTCCCCGTCCCGCGGCATGCCGGAACGAGAGACTCCTGTCCCCCGGATCTTGGCTTCGCGATGGCGGCGGCTCTGGAAGGTTTCTCGTACCGTGGCTTTTTCGTATCGAGGTTTTAGGTCGAGGAGGCTTAAATAGGCGAAGAGGCGGAGTCGGAGGGCTGACGGGGCGGTGACACAATAGGGGGGCGTGGCCCAGGCCCTGGCCGCGCCACCCTAGCGTCTGGTGGCCATGTGGCCCCCCTCTGCTGGCTCTCGGGTGTTCTGGAAGCTTCGTGGAAAAATAGGATGTTGGGCATTGATTTCGTCCGATTCCGAGAATATTTCCTTACTAGGATTTCTGGAACCAAAAACAGCAGAAAACAAGCAATGGCCCTTCGGCATCTCGTCAATAGGTTAGTTCCGGAAAACGCATAATAATGACATATAATGTGTATAAAACATGTGAGTATCATCATAAAAGTAGCATGGAACATAAGAAATTATAGATACGTTTGAGACGTATCAACCATCCCCAAGCTTAGTTCCTACTCGCCCTCGAGTAGGTAAACGATAACAAAGATAATTTCTTAAGTGACATGCTATCATAATCTTGATCATACTATGGTAAAGCATATGAGATGAATGCAACGATTCAAAGCAATGGTAAAGACAATGAGTAAACAAATGAATCATATAGCAAAGACTTTTCATGAATAATACTTTCAAGACAAGCATCAATAAGACTTGCATAAGAGTTACTCATAAAGCAATAAATTCAAAGTAAAAGCATTGAAGCAACACAAAGTATGATTAAGTTTCAGCGGTTGCTTTCAACTTCAACATATATATCTCATGGATAATTGTCAACACAAAGTAATATAACAAGTGCAATAGGTAAACATGTAAGAATCAATGCACACAGTTCACACAAGTGTTTGCTTCTAAGATAGAAAGAATAGGTGAACTGACTCAACAATAAAGTAAAAGATAGGCCCTTCGCAGAGGGAAGCATTGATTACTATATTTGTGCTAGAGATTTTCATTTTGAAAACAAGAAACTATTTTGTCAACGGTAGTAATAAAGCATATGTGTTATGTATAAGATATCCTATAAGTTGCAAGCCTCATGCATAGTATACCAATAGTGCTCGCACCTTGTCCTAATTAGCTTGGATTAACACGGATTATCATTTCATAACATATGTTTCAACCAAGTGTCACAAAGGGGTACCTCTATGCCGCATGTACAAAGGTCTAAGGAGAAAGCTCGCATTGGATTTCTCGCTTATGATTATTCTCAACTTAGACATCCATACCGGGACAACATAGACAACAGATAATGGACTCCTCTTTAATGCATAAGCATTCAACAACAATTAATATTCTCATAAGAGATTGAGGATTGATTGTCCACAGTGAAACTTCCACCATGAATCTTGGCTTTAGTTAGCGGCCCAATGTTCTTCTCTAACAGTATGCATACTCAAACCATATGATCATGAAAATCGCCCTTACTTCAGACAAGACGAACATGCATAGCAACTCACATGATATTCAACAAAGGTAAAAGTTGATGGCGTCCCCGAAACATGGTTACCGCTCAACAAGCAACTTATTAAGAAATAAGACACATAAGTACATATTCTTCACCACAATAGTTTTTAAGGCTATTTGTCCCATGAGCTATATATTGCAAAGACAAAGAATAGAAATTTTAAAGGTAGCACTCAAGTAATTTACTTTGGAATGGCGGAGAAATACCATGTAGTAGGTAGGTATGGTGGACACAAATGGCATGGTTATTGGCTCAAGGATTTGGATGCACGAGAAGAATTCCTCTCAATACAAGGCTAGGCTAGCAAGGTTGTTTGAAGCAAACTCAAGTATAAAACGGTGCAGCAAAGCTTACATATGAACATATTGCAAGCATTATAAGACTTTACATCGTCTCCTTGTTGTTCAAACACCTTAACCAGAAAATATCTAGACTCTAGAGATCAATCATGCAAACCAAATTTTAACAAGCTCTATGTAGTTATTCATTAATGGGTGCAAGGTACATGATGCAAGAGCTTAAACATGATCTATATAAGCACAACAATTGCCAAGTGTCAAATTATTCAAGACATTATACCATTTACCACATGCGGCATTTTCCGTTTCCAACCATATAACAATTAACGAAGCAGTTTCAACCTTCGCCATGAACATTAAAAGCTAAGAACACGTGTGTTCATATGAACCAGCGGAGCGTGTCTCTCTCCCACACAAGCATTTATTCAGAGAATGAAAATAACAAAACGAAAATAAAAGCACATAGACGCTCCAAGTAAAGTACATAAGATGTGACCGAATAAAAATATAGTTTCAAGAGAAGAAACCTGATAATTTGTCGATGAAGAAGGGGATGCCTTGGGCATCCCCAAGCTTAGATGCTCGAGTCTTCTTGAAATATGCAGGGATGAACCACGGGGGCATCCCCAAGCTTAGACTTTTCACTCTTCTTGATCATATTGTATCATCCTCCTCTCTTGACCCTTGAAAACTTCCTCCACACCAAACTCAAAACAAACTCATTAGAGGGTTAGTGCATAATCAAAAATTCACATGTTCGGAGGTGACACAATCATTCTTAACACTTCGGACATTGCACAAAGCTACTGGAAGTCAATGGAACAAAGAAATCCATCCAACACAACAAAAGAGGCAATGCGAAATAAAAGGCAGAATCTGTCAAAACAGAACAGTCCGTAAAGACGAATTTTATAGAGGCACCAGACTTGCTCAGATGAAAATTCTCAAATTGAATGAAAGTTGCGTACATATCTGGGGATCTCTCTCGTAAATTGGCAGATTTTTCTGAGTTACCTACAGAGAATCATACCCAAATTCGTGACAACGAAGAAATCGTTTGCTACGCGAGTAATCCAAATCTAGTATGAACCTTACTATCAAAGACTTTACTTGGCACAACAAATGCAATAAAATAAGATAAGGATAGATTGCTACAGTAGTAACAACTTCCAAGGCTCAAATATAAAACAAAAGTACTGTAGTAAAATAAACACATGGGTTATCTCCCAAGAAGTGCTTTCTTTATAGCCATTAAGATGGGCTCAGCAGTTTTTAATGATGCACTCGCAAGAAACAGGAGTTGAAGCAAAAGAGAGCATCAAGAAGCAAATTCAAAACAAATTTGAGCCTAACATGCTTCCTATTCATAGGAATATTGTAAATAAACAAATTCATGAAGCATAATGCAACAAGCATAGAAAGATAAAACAAGTGCAGCTTCAAGAGTTTCAGCAAAAAGAGAGGTGTTTTAGTAACATGAAAATTTCTACAACCATATTTTCCTCTCTCATAATAATATCCAGTAGCATCATGAGCAAACTCAACAATATAACTATCAAATGAAACATTCTTATCATGAGTCTCATGCATAAAATTATTACTCTCCACATAAGCATAATCAATTTTATTAGTTGTAGTGGGAGCAAATTCAACAAAGTAGCTGTTATCACCAGAATTTGACCGGATCAGAGGTGGGCCGCGATTAAAGATGGGCTTGAAGAATATACATGGAAGGAATACATGAATCGGCCTTATATGCAAAGTTTGGGCTAGTTTGCCCGTGTATCTGTAATATAGTAGGATACGTATCGATTAGATAGCGTTTGGCTCGTGCCCGGTTGGGATTATTCCCACGTTAGAAAGTCTACGGACTATAAATATGTATCTAGGGTTTATGAAATAAACAACAATCACGTTCACCACAAACCAATCTAGGCGCATCGCCAACTCCCTTGTCTCGAGGGTTTCTTCCGGGTAAGCATCATGCTGCCTAGATCGCATCTTGCGATCTAGGCGAGACACGTTTATTCGTCGTTCATGCGTTGCTCGTGCTGAAGCCTTGTTGATTGCAAGCAACGTAGTTATCATAGATGTGTTAGGGTTAGCATTGTTTCATAGCATCGTATGCTTTCGTCCGTGCAACCCTTAGACGTCTAGCCGTCCTTACACCTATCTTAGGTGTAAGGGCGGCACCCCGCTTGATCATTATTTAGTAGATCCGATCCGTTATGATTGCTCCTTGTTTTTCAAGGATTAGTTTAATATCTGCATAGTTAGGCCTTACAAACGGGTTGAAGGATCCAGTGGCGCGTAGGGTGTAGTTTGCTAGCCTTAGACAGGATGTTCCGGGGATCAACTTCGTGTTGGTTTTTAGGCCTTGTCTAGGGTCGGTTTACGATCGCCGTGCGTGGCCGCCAGGCTCAATCACGAGTAGGATGTTCCGATTATGTGGTGAAAACCCTAAATCGTAGTAGGTCGTTTTAGCTTTATTTTGATCAAGCAGGACCACCATATATTCGTACACCTCGTACGGATCATGGGTGGATCGGCTCTTTGAGCCGATTCACAGGACAACCTGAGAGCCGATCGAGGCTCGTATTTAATGTTTACATGTATGCCATGCAGGAATCTAAGCAAGGCACAACCCAACACCTTCCTGACCAGGTATAGGTCAGGTGGCACGCCCTTGCACCAGCATCGGACGTGCGTGCCGAGTCTTTGCGGGCCGTCGCTCGGAGGGACCAGGGCCAGCCGCAGTCCTGGGAGCCTCCCGGCTCTACTGTGTTGCCCGTCGCTGCTCGCCGGTGGGTTTCGACCGCAACACATTCCGGCACGCCCGGTGGGACAGTCTTCGACATCAACCGCATCGCCATCTACATCTGAGATGGCGGAAGGCACTCCGATCACGTACGAGGATCCGACCGAGGAGCTCAAGAAGAAGTATGACGAGGTCAAAGCAATCCTCGAAGCCGACCTCATCGGCTCTTTTCACGGAACCCGCTCACATGGCATCGGGTGGAAAGGGTTCTCACCTGAAGGCGCGCTCGATGGAGTGGACCTGTCCGCCCCGTCGAAGAACGCACCGGGTCTCCGCGTCGGGAGATTAATTTCATGGTAGCTCATTCGCTACACCGCCATTCCGAGAGCTCGGTGAACACTTTGGAGCGTGTCGCTCTTCGGGTGATCCAGGAAATCATGAGGCATCGATACTCTCCGTCGGGACCAGCTCTAGGGACTCACCAAGGAGAGATGCCACTCCGAGTCCCGTCCACCGCTGCCATTCGCGTTGGCAGCACCGTGAGTGCCGAATTCACCGGCATACGTCGTCTACAAGATCGGTGGTGACCCTAGTGACTACCGGCTTCTTGCATGAGGCGCCTAAGGAGATCCCTCACGGATACACGTGCACATACGTGCCGACCGCAGATAATCGGGCACTCACAAACCAGACCGCAACGAGCAGGGACTTCGGAACAGCGAGGAGGAACTTCGGGAACAGCATCTTGAGAAGCGAGACGTGGCTAGCTAAGTATACCACTCCGACAAACCTCCGCGAGCTCAGCTCCTGCAGTTGGCTCAGAGCTGGAAAAGCAAGCATGGCTGGCTAAGTATGCCACTCCGGCGAATCTTCAGAGTTCGATTCCTACAGCCAGCACCGCGGATCAGATTAGTACCATCGGCATGGTACCGAAAAGGAGGACAATCGGCTATTCCAAGCCGTACCCCAACGAGTACGAGTTGATCCCGCTACCACCCAAATATCGGCTCCCTGATTTCTCCAAGTTTAATGGATCAGATGGTTCCAGCTCCATCGAGCATGTGAGCCGATATTTGGCACAGCTGGGCACGATCTCAGCATCAGATGAGCTGCGTGTGAGGTTCTTCGCACATTCCCTCACAGGATCGGCTTTCGGGTGGTACACATCGCTGCCACCAGACTCAATCCGGACTTGGAAGCAGTTGGAAGAGCAGTTCCACATGCAGTATCACTCGGAGGCTTCCGAGGCTGGCATTGCCGATCTAGCACAAGTACGACAGAAGCGCGGAGAAACAGTGTCATAATATGTCCAGCGCTTCAGGACCGTTAGGAACCGATGCTATTCGGATCGTGTGACTGAAAAGGAAGCAGTCGAGTTGGCGGTGGTGGGTCTCGCATCACCGATCAAGGACGTGGCCTCCCAAGCAGACTACCCTTCACTAGCGCACATGGTGCGAGAAGCCGTCGATATATGAACAGCCGCCACCCGGATGTATACCGGGATAAATTCAAACGTGCGGTGGTCCCGGTTGGAGGCAGATGAAGATGAAGGCTCGCGGGAGATCAAGAGGTAGCAATGGCTGAATGGACTCGGGGCAAGCCCCGTGTCCTGTAAGTGGGTTAAGCCACAAGGTCCTCCAAGAGGGTTTGACTTCGACGTTACAAAAGCTGAGCAGATTTTCGACCTCTTACTTAAGAAGAAGCAGCTAAAGGTACCCGAAGGCCACAAGATCCCCGCGGCTCAGGAGCTGAACGGAAAGCCATACTGCAAGTGGCATAACACGTTCACCCATGCCACCAACGACTGCAGGGTGTGGTGTCAGCAGGTCCAAATGGCGATAGAACAAGGGCGTCTAATTTTCAGCCGATACGCCATGAAAGTCGACACACACCCCTTCCCCGCCGTTAACATGGTGGAGTGCACTTACCCCGGAGGGTGCCAGCTAGGATTCTCGTTCAACATCAACATGGTAGGACTCGGGCACCACTCTGGTAAGGACGGAGACGAGGGCAGCTGCTCTGATAGCAAGGACACAGAGGAAGCCGTTCCACGCGATCGGCTCCGTCACGATGGCAAGCGCTACATCACAGAGGGAGAAGTGAGGAACGTGAGATACCAGCGACCTCTATCTGATCACCTCCTCAACAAGTATGTGAGTCAATATGACCAACACCGACGATACAACGACGATGATGAAAGAGATCGTCTGGCTAGGGACGCCAGGAGACATCGTCGGCATGATCGCGACGAGGAGAGATATGAGCCACGCCAAGGAAAAGTCGAGAGAGCAAGACGACGTGGATAGGCACCGGGACCGTCCCTTCTTCGACACTCGCTGGGATTCGGGAATGAGCCGATTGCCTACAATCGGCAACCGCCCGCAGTGTAGACGAAGAAGAAGGATGCAGCTAACGTGTCCGTGTTCAAACGTCTAGGGCCTCTCCCGCCTTGGAACAAGCACGCCGAGTCCGCTCGGGTAGAAGATCTCGAGGAACTAGAAGACGATGATGAAGAAGAAGATAAGTACCACCGGCCAAGGTGGTGCCCTGATGGACTCAGCCGTTCCCAAAAGCGCAGGGTTCAGCGACTACGTGGTTTGGAGGAAGCCGAAAGGTTATAACTGCACACGTTAAGGAAGGCGCGGCCTGATCTGGCCGCGAAAATTCAGCGAACCCTGGACGAAGAAGGTCGGCCACAAAGGAAAGAGTGGCGCCCCAGACAAAAGAAAGCCGATGATGAGACATCGGCTGGCACAAACATGGTGTTCATCCTTCCAACGGAGTTTAGTGCTCCAGGATTAGACGAAGCACCTGTGGCACAACTTGATCTGCGGCCCACGGCCGGTTATCTTTGAGAAGCCACGAGAAAGAAGCTACGCGACATCCGAAGGCCCCGTACTTGCGAGGCTATATCAATGGGCAGCCCGTCAACAAGATGTCGGTGGACACCGGAGCGGCGATCAACATTATGCCATACTCCATGCTACGTCGGTTGGGACGCTCTAGCTCAGATCCGATCAAGACCAACGTGACACCGAGCGATTTCAACGACCAAGCATCCGACGCACAAGGTGTTCCGAACGTGGATCCGACCGTAGGAAGGAAAACCATCCCTACGACGTTCTTTATTATCGATAGCAAGAGCACCTATGCTCGTCCTCGCTAGGGAGAGATTGGATCCACGCCAATCTGTTGCATTCCATCCACGATGCACCAATGCCTAATACAGTGGGATGGAGATGAAGTAGAGGTCGTCCACGCGGATGATTCAGCCGAGATTTCAACGGCCGGCATGAACGTTTGGGAGACAACAGGCCAAGAGCCACTCTCGAGCATCAATTTGGACGACTGCGAGCGCATCGACGTGACGAAGGACGGGGTGAGGCTGGGCTTATCCACCGGCCTGACCGTGTAACAAGAGCAACATCTATGGACAAACGTGGCGATGCCGATCCGTGTGATCGGCCCCAAAGATCTATGGAGGAAGATTGCAAAACCTTCATTGAGCGATTCAATCAACATGGAGGCCGATTCCAGCAATCGGCCAAAATTATCCTCACCATACGTTCTGCCTGTGTTCAACGTCGATCTAATGGGCAGCGGTTTTACGTCGGCTGATGAGCTGGAAGAAGTCAACATTGGTCCTAACGGAGCCGACGTTCAAATACAGTGCCTTGGCTCACCACGCGAGCCGATATCCGCGAGCTACCCGGCAGATTCGGCTCGGGGGCACCTAATCGGATGAACATGTGCGATACATGTGCAAGTGAAATATTGGGGGCCGATAGAAAAATCGGCCAGTAAAAAAAAAATTCTCATGATATACAGCCGATGCACGGACATCGACTTTAGAGCTAAGAAACAAAGCCGATGCACAACCATCGACTCTAGTACAATTACACAGGATCTACCCGCTGCGTGTTCAAGACGCGGATTTTCACCAAGTCGGTCTTCAGTTCAGCTTCGAGGCCTTCTGCTTCCTGGAGGGAGTGAACAATGAGAGCTTCCTCAGCGGCAATGAGCCGATTTTTGGTGCCAGAACCTTCTCTTCGAGGACTTCCAACCCTTTGCGCAAGGTTGCCAGTTCAGCAGTACTGTCAGAAGCGTCAGTTTTGGCATGCAAGGCAGCCTTTTGCTCATTAAGCCGTTGGTGTTTCGTCTACAATATCGGCTTTCAACGGAAAAAAAGATGATCGATGGTGGCAAGTTTGGCTGGCTCGCATGGTGGCTGTCTCGGAATTGCTCGAGTTCAAAACCCTTTGTCCGATCCGTGCGTCCTCACCGCTATTCTCGCCTTGACCGAGGCTCTGGGGGCAGCTGATTTGGTAGATGCTCGTTTTTAGAAGCCGATTGGGGTGTCATCGGCTGGTCTCGCGTCGCAACCTTCTTCAAAGATGGTGAGTTCTTGCGAAGAGGATCACCGGAGCCGGTGGGAGGAATTTAAGGGCTCTCTTGAAGGCAAGGGTCTTCCACATTATCCACCGAGGTCTCAAAGTCATCGACCGACGAGTTGATGGATAGATTGTGAAGGACCGATGCGTTGCCATCGGCTCATTGAGCATTGGCTAAGTGAACAATCGGCAAAGTCAGTATGAGGGGAAATCGGCTAAATTAGCTTAAAGGAAATCGGCAAAATCAAATTGGGGGAAATTCTTCATTGATAAACAGGATTTCTTACATAAAGAGCTGATTGCTCTCAAAAGGAAGTACTAGGGGATACATTGCCCCATCTACTACTACTGATCCTATGCTAAGGGTCCTATCTACGGGCCGTCGCTGCCCTCGTCGTCGCCGTCGTCACCGCTGTCGGCGCTACTCCCGGCGGGCTCGTCGTCGCTGCTGCAGCGGCCGCCGGCAGGGCCCTCGTTGTCCTCGTCCTCCTCGTCAGCGTCGTCGTCGTCGCTGTCGAAGTCGCTGAGGTTCCCCGGCCAGGGGCAGAAGCGCTTGGCCGGCGGTTCGTCGGAGGAGGTGTCGTCCTCCTCCTCCTCCTCCTCCTCGGAGGAGGTGAAGTCATCCCAGGAGAAGCGATCGTCATCACTCTCCTCCTCCGTTTCCCCGTCGGCAAGGAAGCGGATGTCACTTTCCCCGTCGGTCGAGGACTTGTCGTCCTCAGACCGGACGAAGAAGTCGTGACTGGACTCCTCCCCGGCTTCGATGGCGCGGCGGATGTTGGCCGCATGGGCCTCCTCCGGGTCCCACTCCAGCGTCGGCTCGCGGGAGGAGGAGGATTGGGTGGAAAGACCCGATGAGGCGGAGGAGGAAGAAGACATGGTGGCGCAGGAGGGCTTTTGGAGTGCTAATGCGAAGGGGATGAAGAAGCAAACTGTTTGGAGCGGTTAAATAAAAGGGGATATAGTGGAGATTCAATGCCACAACGGTTTCCGAGGAAGTGGTGCCCAACAAAAAAAATTTTTTTGCCAGGTCACGCGGAGAAGTGGAAGAGGCAAGGCATCATGATGAAGGATACTGCGACGGTTCTGCTCTGCCACGACATGACCCGGCGAAGAAAAAGCAGAGTGATTTTGGAATTGTTATTTCCAAAACCAGGGGGCATGTGTTATCACCAGAATTTGACCGGATCAGAGGTGGGCCGCGATTAATGATGGGCTTGAAGAATATACATGGAAGGAATACATGAATCGGCCTTATATGCAAAGTTTGGGCTAGTTTGCCCGTGTATCTGTAATATAGTAGGATACGTATCGATTAGATAGCGTTTGGCTCGTGCCCGGTTGGGATTATTCCCACGTTAGAAAGTCTACGGACTATAAATATGTATCTAGGGTTTATGAAATAAACAACAATCACGTTCACCACAAACCAATCTAGGCGCATCGCCAACTCCCTTGTCTCGAGGGTTTCTTCCGGGTAAGCATCATGCTGCCTAGATCGCATCTTGCGATCTAGGCAAGTACACGTTTATTCGTCGTTCATGCGTTGCTCGTGCTGAAGCCTTGTTGATGGCGAGCAACGTAGTTATCATAGATGTGTTAGGGTTAGCATTGTTTCATAGTATCGTATGCTTTCGTCCGTGCAACCCTTAGACGTCTAGCCGTCCTTACACCTATCTTAGGTGTAAGGGCGGCACCCCGCTTGATCATTATTTAGTAGATCCGATCCGTTATGATTGCTCCTTGTTCTTCAAGGATTAGTTTAATATCTGCATAGTTAGGCCTTACAAACGGGTTGAAGGATCCAGTGGCGCGTAGGGTGTAGTTTGCTAGCCCTAGACAGGATGTTCCGGGGATCAACTTCGTGTTGTTTTTTAGGCTTTGTCTAGGGTCGGTTTACGATCGCCGTGCGTGGCCGCCAGGCTCAATCACGAGTAGGATGTTCCGATTATGTGGTGAAAACCCTAAATCGTAGTAGGTCATTTTAGCTTTATTTTGATCAAGCAGGACCACCATATATTCGTACACCTCGTACGGATCATGGGTGGATCGGCTCTTTGAGCCGATTCACAGGACAACCTGAGAGCCGATCGAGGCTCGTATTTAATGTTTACGTGTATGCCATGCAGGAAACTAAGCGAGGCACAACCCAACACCTTCCTGACCAGGTATAGGTCAGGTGGCACGCCCTTGCACCAGCATCGGACGTGCGTGCCGAGTCTTTGCGGGCCGTCGCTCGGAGGGACCAGGGCCAGCCGCAGTCCTGGGAGCCTCCCGGCTCTACCGTGTTGCCCGTCGCTGCTCGCCGGTGGGTTTCTGACCGCAACATTAGCTATCATTATTATTCTCATCAAGTGTAGGAGGCATAGTATAATCATAATTAAATTTACTCTCCATAGTAGGTGGCACCAAAAGACCAGTATCATTATAATCATCATAAATAGGAGGCATATCATAATCAACATAAACTTTCTCCTCAATACCCGGAGGGCTAAAGAGATCATTCTCATCAAAACCGACCTCCCCAAGCTTAGAATTTTCTATATCATTATCAACAATGGTGTTCAAAGCGTTCATACTAATATTACTACTAGCATGCCAATAAGATTCCATATTTTTTTAAATTTTCGCATTAAACCATTCATGTCTTGACTCAGGAAATAGTACAAAAAGCTCACAGATGTTTTCCATTATGCCTTACTAGTGTTTAACAAGAAACAAAAAGATGCAATTGCAGGATCTAAAGGAAATAGCTTCGAACACACACACAACGGCGCCAGAAAAGTACTTTACCTGGGACCGGAGTATGAGTGCCTTTTACCTTTCCTCCCCGGCAACGGCGCCAGAAAAGTGCTTGATGTCTACGGGTGCTTCTATTCTTGTAGACGGTGTTGGGCCTCCAAGAGCGAGAGGTTTGTAGAACAGCGAGCAAGTTTCCCTTAAGTGGATCACCCAAGGTTTATCGAACTCGGGGAGGAAGAGGTCAAAGATATCCCTCTCAAGCAACCCCGCAATCACGATACAAGAAGTCTCTTGTGTCCCCAACACACCTAATACACTTGTCAGATGTATAGGTGCACTAGTTCGGCGAAGAGATAGTGAAATACAAGTAGTATGGATGTATATGAGTGGTAATAACAATCTGAATAAAATATGGCAGCAAGTAAACATGCAACAGAACAGTAAGTAAACGGAGTTTCGATGCTTAGAAACAAGGCCTAGGGATCATACTTTCACTAGTGGACACTCTCAACATTGATCACATAATAAAACCACTCTACACTCTTTTGTTGGATGATGAACACCACTAATTGCGTAGGGCTACAAGAGCACCTCAATGCCGGAGTTAACAAGATCCACAACATTCAATGTTCATATTTAAATAACCTTAGAGTGCATGATAGATCATTGCAACTACACCAAGTACTAACATAGCATGCACACCGTCACCATCACACTATGAAGGAGGAATAGATCACATCAATACTATCATAGCAATAATTAACTTCATAATCTACAAGAGATTACAATCATAACCGACGCCAAGTACTACACGATGCACACACTGTCACCATTACACCGTGGAGGAGGAATAGAGTACTTTAATAACATCACTAGAGTAACACATAGATGAATAGTGATACAAAACTCATATGAATCTCAATCATGTAAGGCAGCTCATGAGATCATTGTATTGAAGTACATAGGAGAGAGATTAACCACATAGCTACCGGTACAGCCCTTAGCCTCGATGGAGAACTACTCCCTCCTCATGGGAGACAACGAGCGTTGATGGAGATGGCGGTGGTGTCGATGGAGATGCCTTCCGGGGGCACTTCCCCGTCCGGCGGCATGCCGGAACAGAGACTCCTCGTCCCCAGATCTTGGCTTCGCGATGGCGGCGGCTCTGGAAGGTTTCTCGTACCGTGGCTTTTTCGTATCGAGGTTTTAGGTCGAGGAGGCTTAAATAGGCGAAGAGGCGGAGTCGGAGGGCTGACGGGGCGGTGACACAATAGGGGGGCGCGGCCCAGGCCCTGGCCGCGCCACCCTAGCGTCTGGTGGCCCTGTGGCCCCCCTCTGCTGGCTCTCGGGTGTTCTGGAAGCTTCGTGGGAAAATAGGATACTGGGCATTGATTTCGTCCGATTCCGAGAATATTTCCTTACTAGGATTTCTGGAACCAAAAACAACAGAAAATAGCAACTGGCCCTTCGGCATCTCGTCAATAGGTTAGTTCCGGAAAACGCATAATAATGACATATAATGTGTATAAAACATGTGAGTATCATCATAAAAGTAGCATGGAACATAAGAAATTATAGATACGTTTGAGACGTATCAGCGCTACAGTACGTGCGCCAGGAAGAGTGGAGACGTGTGTCCCCCACTTGCACGACGTGTCAACTTGATAAGGATTTTGGGCCCGCAAGGCAGAGAGAGAGCAGTATTCGCGTCTTCCCGATACAGTGATCGTGGCTATCATCAGTGATGATGTCACCTTGCCAAAAGAAAAAACCTCGGCTATGAAGATTAATGAAATTGGCGGCAGACAAAGACTATTGGTAATTTCGAGAAGCCTTTGATCAAATACAAGTTTTTGCTCAAATGCTCGGGGGCTACTTTGGAAAAAAGAAAAATTCGAGTATGACAAAAAAGAAATGGCGAGAGCCTATGACCAAATACAAGCATTTGTTCATAGCCTCGGGGGCTACTCCCATCGGGAGCGCTGGTCGCGCACCCGATAGATATGAAAAGTTCGAGAAAGAATGACAATATAGCGACATAAGGCGTTAAAGTGTTGAGCCTACAACCAAGCACTAGTCCTTGGCTGTAGCCTCGGGGGCTACTCCCATCGGGAACGCTGTTCGCGTGCCCGTTGAAATTATAAAAAAAAAGAGAAGAAGAAGAAGAAGTGAGCATATTTCGAGTTATATAAATAACTCTGCATATACTCCCATCGGGAAGGCAAGATAAGTCATCCATTGACTCAATAAAATGTGCTATTCCAACAGCCGAAAAAGCACTCGACAATATATTCTCAGAGCGACAAAGTTGCGAATAATCTCTGAATGCCGCAAAATTCTGCGAAGGTAAGACCCCAGATCCGTTCTGAGCGGCGTGGCACCGTCTCTGACATCGGTTTTCTACTTTTTTCCGTATCAACATATACGAAGAAAAATCCTGACGGACGCGTTAGGTACCCGATAAAATATGACTGGGACTCGACAGAATGGTAAGACCTTAAGCGGCACCTGTCGAAGTTAACACCAGTATCCCGAGATCATGTCCAGGGACGTGATCTTGAAGTAGGTTTTTGCGGATTGCCACTAGAGCAGTTAACTAGTACCTGATCCGTCAGATGAACTAGCCCCAACAACCATTATCCCTGTACAATATAGAATTGCGTGTCAGATATGTGATAAGGTTATTGAATGATTATAAAGTTGGAGATTTTCCCTGACTCTTCGATTCAAGCAAAATCTCGGGGGCTACTGACATAGGCATCCCCAAATGGGCCCGCCGAAGGTGGTACCCGGGGTTTATTGAAGGCCCACGATTCGATGAATATGAAGATTCGGAAGCCCAAGTTAGTACTAAGGAAAGCTAGAGTTGTATTAGGAAATATAGACTTGTAATCTTACGGGACGGGTTAGAAACCCTCTCGGACTCTGTAACTTGTGTATTACGAATCCCTATATAAGGGGGAGTCGAGGGACAAAGAGATCATCGATTCATTGTTTCACGCAACCCTAGTTTTCATAATCGTCGAGTACTTTTCGGCTGGAACATTCGAGATCTACTTGCCCTCTACTTCTGACTAAAACCCTAGTCTACAATACGTAGGCATTGATAAGTTAATCCCTTGTCACCCAGCCCAGGGTGAGAAAACCCCCCAACCCAGATCCCTTCGTTCTTTTCAGAAAACCCCCGCCATGTATGCTAAACCAACCCGCGGTCCCTGCCGCCGTTCATTTCTACCAAAACCCCCTGATACTTTGTAAATCAACCCGGGGTCCTTCCCCCCGACTGAAAATGATTTCTGGGTCCTTCCCAATTTAAAATAAATCTGTTTATTCACTTTTAATAATAAAAACCTAATCTGTTAATAACTTTTAATTGGTAATTCGAAATAAAAAGTGTTATATATGAAAGTTGCTCAGAAAAATGCACTGAACATGAATATGCCATCCATTCATCTGTTTGCATGTCGCATCATGTCGCGCCGTGATAGTTTATGCATTTCACCTCACATATATGCGGAGTATTTCGGATTCCGAATATGGTCTTCCCCGCTCCGTTTAATATTGATGTAGCTCACCCCTGCCATGATATGCCATGCTTACCAACACTTAATTTTGTCGTTAGAAATGCAACTCCAACCTAACTTGTTTGTCCGGGTTCCGATCCCGCTTAATATGGATAAGTTGCATCACATCATGTTTGCCATGCCATGCATATCATATCATGACCATGCTGATTCTTTTGCTGTAGTAATAAGATGTGCATCCGTTGGTTGTTGTAGCGCTTTGCTTCTTCCCGGATAGGATCACGAAGTGGTGCGGTGAGATGCGATGAGTTCTCCGGATGTCCCTCAGCAAGCTTTAACAGGCAAGCATTTCCCCTATACTTCTGCCCCTGCAGAAGTCGCTCACCTATTTTATTTTTCCTTCTCCCTCATGCTAGCCTTAAGTTGCGTTCTTGTCACGTGTCCCTTCCACTTGTTACCTCAAGCATCATATATTGCCACCACCACCTCCTACAGCTATTGTTTGGTTTCGGGTCTGCCTTGCGAGTCGTAGTGCATGCTAGTGCTGTTTATATCTCGTTACCGTTACTGCTATCTTATCGGGTTATCTGCTGGGGATCATGACACATGGTTTATGGTTATATCTGTTGAGGATATCATGGTTACTTGTTAATAGTTGTTAGCGGAGGCATCGGTGGGTCAGCTGATCGTTTTGTGATGGCTCACTTGTGTTTCTTTAAAACCTAGGACCCCGAGTTCTTGTTATCTGTTTCGAGACTGAGCGCTCTAACCACATGTGGGTATGCTTATGGGTCTCCCCTTGACCACTGCCGGAATCTACAGCTTTGTCCAGTGGCCACAACTAGTTTGCAATGTTTTACCATTTGTTGTTTGCGTGCATGCCGACTCGTTACTTCTTTACTTTGGGAAGCCCACGGGTGCCTTGTATCCCTTGTTTCTGGTATGCACGTATAGGTGCGGCACGTGCGTTTATCGCATGCTGAAGCGGGTCATTCGCCCCAGTGTGTGTTTTGACCCTCTGAAGCCGTCCTCGCAATAGCTAAGTCCTCTTCGGAGATACGACCGAACTTCGATTCGGGTTCAACTTGGTTAGGTGGCTTCCTGGACATTGTTGTCGTGAAGGAGAGTGCGAGCCGTGATATCCGCCTGTCGTAAGTGGGTCGAGCGGTGCGTGTGGGTACATTTTTGGCAACCCCTGCAGGGTGTACATCTTATCGATAAGCCGCATCCGCGGTTATGGACGACTTGGAGCTGTATGACTCGACCATAGACAACTTACACCTGTTGTTTCAATCATAATAACTTGCGTAGTAAGTTAGCACAACATCAATAATAAATGGTTAAAACTTGACAACCGTGTGAGTGCCCTTGTAAGTACTTCCTTGCGAGGGGGGAACACATCGGCTGTGTTATGTTTGCGGAGTATAGAACTGTTAGTTATGCGCTCTCTCACCTTCTCTATTAGACGAATGTTGTAGAGTGTCTCTATAGGTTTTTAGTGCTTGCGCGCTGCCGCTTAACCCCACCATATGGCCTATGATGTTCCTTTTGCGTCCTCTAAGTCCCCTGCGTGCCTCAAGTACAAAGGACGAGTGGTTGACGAATGCTTATACGTCTTGAAGTCTTGTTAAGTACGAACCTGTACTTATTGCTGCTTCTACGGGACATAACCGGGCAGGTATGAAGATATGTTCGATGAAGACGACGCTAGCAAGGTTACCCTTCCGGCTTGGCCTGGGCAGGGTTATGGACGCCACTGGTTATCTTCAGGACTCTTAGTCCAAATTTGTATCTTGTCCGTACTCGGATGTAATTGATCTTCTGTATGATTTGGATCTTTGTATGCATCTATTTGTATCTTGATTCATTGGAGTCGTTGTTGTAATATATGTCTCTTGTGGGTTCTATTGTAAACCTGTTGTAATGTTACTACTCGTGGTAATTCCTCCGGCATCACGTGTGTGATCTGTCGCGCACGTCGTGTCGGAGGGCGTCTCTGAATCGATATCGTGCGGATTTCGGCGGGTTCGCTGGGATTCCCATGGTACCGGTTTCGGGGCATCACAATCGATGACTTCTTCAATGCAGTCAGCTTTGTCGGATGGACCCCCAATATGGCCTGCCGCATGCTCCAGTTGTACTTTGTTGGTCCAGCCCGTACTTGGCTCAACGACCTCGAGGAGAATTCTATCTTTTGCTGGTTTGACCTGAAGGTTTCTTTCGAGGCACACTTCAGGGGAACCTACAAAAAACTCTCCACGTCCAGTGATCTACAGGCCTGCATCCAGAAGGAAAACGAAACCTATCGAGCTTTCCTCACTCGGTGGTTAGCAACAAGAAACGAGTGCGGGAACATGGATAACCGCACAACAATGCTAGCCTTCATAGGTGGCCTACACCGGGGAGGGCTGCTACTACACAAGTTAACTTGCCTCGTCAATGAGCAAAAGTTGACCTTGGATGATATGATTTCCATCGCCAGCACTCACACCGCCGCCGATGATGACGCAGGTGGAGAGCTCTCAGCCACAGCCATACCCCTGCATCAGCAAAAGAAGAACCGTGATGGCAGCAACAACAATAACAAGCGGAAGAACCCCCTGAGGACCACAAGAGCGGCGGATCCGACATGGTTGCCATGGCGTTCCAACGCGGTGGTCAAGGAGGAGGAAGAGGCCACGACCGTGGTGGCGGAGCTGGCTGGGGCCAGCAGCGCGCTGAAAAGGTCACCATCGGTGGGTTCCGCGCTCCCCAAACCTACGAAGAATACAGGGATTTGCCATGTTTAGCCCACATTGATCCGACTACTGGCAAGTCCTCTCACACCAATCGCAACTGCAAGTGGGTCAACGACCTCAAAACCGACCAGGAAGCAGGATACAAGTGTGACCGGAAGCACAACCCGCGCGGCAAAGGAGGCAAGGACAAGAACAAGGAGAAGGATGAGGACAGTTTCGAGGCGATGGAAGAGGGTGAAACTTCGCGGGATCCTGATACGTCTCCGACGTATCGATAATTTCTTATGTTCCATGCCACATTATTGATGATATCTACATGTTTTATACACATTATATGTCGTATTTATGCATTTTCCGGCACTAACCTATTAACGAGATGCCGAAGAGCCAGTTGCTGTTTTTGGTTTCAGAAATCCTAGTAAGGAAATATTCTCGGAATTGGACGAAATCAACACCCAGGGTCCTATTTTTGCACGAAGCTTCCAGAAGTCCGAGGGAGAGTCGAAGTGGGGCCATGAGGTGGCGACACACCAGGGCGGTGCGGCCCAAGCCCTGGCCGCGCCGGCCTGGTGTGTGGGCCCCTCGTGACGCCCCTTTACCTGCCCTTCCGCCTACATATAGTCTTCGTCGCGAAACCCCAGTACCGAGAGCCACGATACGGAAAACCTTCCAGAGACGCCGCCGCCGCCAATCCCATCTCGGGGGATTCGGGAGATCGCCTCCGGCACCTGCCGGAGAGGGGAATCATCTCCCGGAGGACTCTTCACCGCCATGGTCGCCTCCGGAGTGATGAGTGAGTAGTTCACCCCTGGACTATGGGTCCATAGCGGTAGCTAGATGGTCATCTTCTCCTCATGTGCTTCATTGTCGGATCTTGTGAGCTGCCTAACATGATCAAGATCATCTATCACGTAATGCTATATGTTGTGTTTGTCGGGATCCGATGGATAGAGAATACTATGTTATGTTGATTATCAATCTTTTACCTATGTGTTGTTTATGATCTTGCATGCTCTCCGTTATTAGTAGAGGCTCGGCCAAGTTTTTACTCTTAACTCCAAGAGGGAGTATTTATGCTCGATAGTGGGTTCATGCTTCCATTAAATGCGGGACGAGTGACAGAAAGTTCTAATGTTGTGGATGTGTTGTTGCCACTAGGGATAAAACATTGATGCTATGTCCGAGGATGTAGTTATTGATTACATTACGCACCATACTTAATGAAATTGTCTGTTGTTTGCAACTTAATACTGGAAGGGGTTCGGATGATAACTTCGAAGGTGGACTTTTTAGGCATAGATGCATGCTTGGATAGCGGTCTATGTACTTTGTCGTAATGCCCAATTAAATCTCACAATACTCATTATATCATGTATGTGCATTGTCATGCCCTCTCTATTTGTCAATTGCCCGACTGTAATTTGTTAACCCAACATGCTGTTTATTTTATGGGAGAGACACCTCTAGTGAACTGTGGACCCCGGTCCATTCTTTTACATTGAATACAATCTACTGCAATACTTGTTCTACTGTTTTCTGCAAACAATCATCATCAACACTATACATCTAATCCTTTGTTACAGCAAGCCGGTGAGATTGACAACCTCACTTGTTTCGTTGGGGCAAAGTACTTTGGTTGTGTTGTGCGGGTTCCACGTTGGCGCTGGAATCCCTGGTGTTGCGCCGCACTACATCCCGCCGCCATCAACCTTCAACGTGCTTCTTGGCTCCTCCTGGTTTGATAAACCTTGGTTTCTTTCTGAGGGAAAACTTGCTGTTGTACGCATCACACCTTCCTCTTGGGGTTCCCAACGGACGTGTGCTTACACGCCATCAAGCATTTTTTCTGGCGCCGTTGCCGGGGTGATCAAGACACGCTGCAAGGGGAGTCTCCACAATCCAATCTCTTTACTTTGTTTTTGTCTTGCTTTATTTTATTTACTTTCTTGTTTGATGCATTATATCAAAACACAAAAAATTAGTTGCTAGCTTTACTTTATTTACTGTCTTGCACTCTATATCAAAAACACAAAAAAATTAGTTACTTGCATTTGCTTTACTTATTTCAACATGTTTCCTTTTAATTTTCTTGTAAAAGATATACCTGTGGGACAAGGGTCTATAATTGGAAGAGATAATATAGAAGAATTTTTCTCCCATGTTAGTATGCATGAAGATCTTAAAGATATACCCCTTACAAAAGCTGTCCCTACTTATGAAGATGCCTCTATTTGTTTGGTATGCATGATGGGAGCTAGATTTATTAGTATCAACCCCATGATACAACACATGTTTCTTACACTTTCTGATATGGAGCGGGGAGAGAAGAGAGATTTTGTTCTAAAAGTCTTAGTGCGAGAATTTGCGGATATAGCTAAAGAAGCTAGAAAAGTTTTTAGTAAGCATGAGAGGCTTGGTACGATCACCGATTTTAAAAGAACACTTGAAAAAATGGATATGGATAGAATTAAGTACACTAATAGTGTTAATGATGGTGGGGAGATTAAAGCACCAATACCATGTAAGCTCCTAGCGATGCATGAAGCTCTAGATGATAATTATGCTTGGCTTGTTCCTGAAAATTTGTTTGATGAGAGTAGCAAGCCCAAGACTAATGAAAAGGGAGCCGCTGAAACTTATTTATCCAACATACTATGCATGGTTGAGAAAACTCCCAACACCCCTGGTAATGATGTCAATGCTCCATCTCTTGATAATACTTGATACACACTTTCTGCGCCTAGCTGAAAGGCGTTAAAGAAAAGCACTTATGGGAGACAACCCATGTTTTTACTACAGTATTTTTATTTTATATTTGAGTCTTGGAAGTTGTTTACTACTGTAGCAACCTCTCCTTATCTTAGTTTTGTGCATTTTTGTGCCAAGTAAAGTCGTTGATAGTAAGGTTCATACTAGATTTGGATTACTGCGCGAGAAACAGATTTCTTTGCTCGTCACGAATTTCGACCTGCCTCTCTCTAGGTAGCTCGGAAAAATATTCCAATTTACGTGCGTGATCCTCGGATATGTACGCAACTTTCATTCAATTTGGGCATTTTAATTTGAGCAAGTCCGGTGCCTCAATAAAATCCATCTTTACGGATCGTTCTGTTTTGACAGATTCTGCCTTTTATTTCGCATTGCCTCTTTTGCTATGATGGATGAATTTCTTTGTTCCATTAATGTCCAGTAGCTTTATGCAATGTCCAGAAGTGTTATGAATGATTATGTCACCTCTGAACATGTGAATTTTTATTATGCACTAACCCTCTAATGAGTTGTTTCGAGTTTGGTGTGGAGGAAGTTTTCAAGGATCAATAGAGGGAGATGATACAATATGATCAAGGAGAGTGAAAGCTCTAAGCTTGGGGATGCCCCGGTGGTTCACCCCTGCATATTTTAAGAAGACTCAAGCGTCTAAGCTTGGGGATGCCCAAGGCATCCCCTTCTTCATCGACAACATTATCGGGTTCCTCCCCTGAAACTATATTTTTATTCCATCACATCTTATGTGCTTTGCTTGGAGCGTCGGTTTGTTTTTGTTTTTGTTTTGTTTGAATAAAATGGATCCTAGCATTCATTGTGTGGGAGAGAGACACGCTCCGCTGTTGCATATGGACAAGTATGTCCTTAGGCTTTACTCATAGTATTCATGGCGAAGGTTGAATCTTCTTCGTTAAATTGTTATATGGTTGGAATCGGGAAATGCTACATGTAGTAATTCTAAAATGTCTTGAATAATTTGATACTTGGCAATTGTTGTGCTCATGTTTAAGCTCTTGCATCATATACTTTGCACATATTAATGAAGAAATACATAGAGCTTGCTAAAATTTGGTTTGCATATTTGGTCTCTCTAAAGTCTAGATAATTTCTAGTATTGAGTTTGAACAACAAGGAAGACGGCGTAGAGTCTTATAATGTTTACAATATGTCTTTTATGTGAGTTTTGCTGCACCGGTTCATCCTTGTGTTTGTTTCAAATAACCTTGCTAGCCTAAACCTTGTATCGAGAGGGAATACTTCTCATGCATCCAAAATCCTTGAGCCAACCACTATGCCATTTGTGTCCACCATACCTACCTACTACATGGTATTTCTCCGCCATTCCAAAGTAAATTGCTTGAGTGCTACCTTTAAAATTTCCATTCTTTACCTTTGCAATATATAGCTCATGGGACAAATAGCTTAAAAACTATTGTGGTATTGAATATGTACTTATGCACTTTATCTCTTATTAAGTTGCTTGTTGTGCGATAACCATGTTCCTGGGGACGCCATCAACTACTCTTTGTTGAATATCATGTGAGTTGCTATGCATCTCCGTCTTGTCTGAAGTAAGGGAGATTTACCACTCATTTAATGGTTAGAGCATGCATATTGTTAGAGAAGAACATTGGGCCGCTAACTAAAGCCATGAATCATGGTGGAAGTTTCAGTTTTGGACATATATCCTCAATCTCATATGAGAACATTAATTGTTGCTACATGCTTATGCATTAAAGAGGAGTCCATTATCTGTTGTCTATGTTGTCCCGGTATGGATGTCTAAGTTGAGAATAATCAAAAGCGAGAAATCCAAATGCGAGCTTTCTCCTTAGACCTTTGTACAGGCGGCATAGAGGTACCCCTTTGTGACACTTGGTTAAAACATGTGTATTGCGATAATCCCGGTAATCCAGAGCTAATTAGGACAAGGTGCGGGCACTATTAGTATACTATGCATGAGGCTTGCAACTTGTAAGATATAATTTACATGATACATATGCTTTATTACTACCGTTGACAAAATTGTTTCTTGTTTTCAAAACCAAAGCTCTAGCACAAATATAGCAATCAATGCTTCCCTCTGCGAAGGGCCTTTCTTTTACTTTTATGTTGAGTCAGTTCACCTATTTCTCTCTACCTCAAGAAGCAAACACTTGTGTGAACTGTGCATTGATTCCTACATACTTGCATATTGCACTTGTTATATTACTTTACATTGACAATATCCATGAGATATACATGTTACAAGTTGAAAGCAACCGCTGAAACTTAATCTCCCTTTGTGTTGCTTCAATACCTTTACTTTGATTTATTGCTTTATGAGTTAACTCTTATGCAAGACTTATTGATGCTTGTCTTGAAAGTACTATTCATGAAAAGTCTTTGCTTTATGATTCAGTTGTTTACTCATGTCATTACCATTGTTTTGATCGCTGCATTCATTAATACGCTTACAATAGTATGATCAAGGTTATGATGGCATGTCACTCCAGAAATTATCTTTGTTATCGTTTACCTGCTCGGGACGAGCAGGAACTAAGCTTGGGGATGCTGATACGTCTCCGACGTATCGATAATTTCTTATGTTCCATGCCACATTATTGATGATATCTACATGTTTGATACACATTATATGTGGTATTTATGCATTTTCCGGCACTAACCTATTAACGAGATGCCGAAGAGCCAGTTGCTGTTTTCTGCTGTTTTTGGTTTCAGAAATCCTAGTAAGGAAATATTCTCGGAATTGGATGAAATCAACACCCAGGGTCCTATTTTTGCATGAAGCTTCCAGAAGTCCGAGGGAGAGTCGAAGTGGGGCCACGAGGTGGCGACACACCAGGGCGGCGCGGCCCAAGCCCTGGCCGCGCCGGCCTGGTGTGTGGGCCCCTCGTGACGCCCCTTTACCTGCCCTTCCACCTACATATAGTCTTCGTCGCGAAACCCCCAGTACCGAGAGCCACGATACGGAAAACCTTCCAGAGACGCCGCCGCCGCCAATCCCATCTCGGGGGATTCAGGAAGATCGCCTCCGGCACCCCGCCGGAGAGGGGAATCATCTCCCGGAGGACTCTTCACCGCCATGGTCGCCTCCGGAGTGATGAGTGAGTAGTTCACCCCTGGACTATGGGTCCATAGCAGTAGCTAGATGGTCGTCTTCTCCTCATGTGCTTCATTGTCGGATCTTGTGAGCTGCCTAACATGATCAAGATCATCTATCTGTAATGCTATATGTTGTGTTTGTCCGAATCCGATGGATAGAGAATACTATGTTATGTTGATTATCAATCTATTACCTATGTGTTTTTTATGATCTTGCATGCTCTCCGTTATTAGTAGAGGCTCTGGCCAAGTTTTTACTCTTAACTCCAAGAGGGAGTATTTATGCTCGATAGTGGGTTCATGCCTCCATTAAATCTGGGACAAGTGATGAGAAAGTTCTAAGGTTGTGGATGTGCTGTTGCCACTAGGGATAAAACATTGATGCTATGTCCGAGGATGTAGTTATTGATTACATTACGCACCATACTTAATGCAATTGTCTCTGTTTGCAACTTAATACTGGAAGGGGTTCGGATGATAACCTGAAGGTGGAATTTTTAGGCATAGATGCATGCTGGATAGCGGTCTATGTACTTTGTCGTAATGCCCAATTAAATCTCACAATACTCATTATATCATGTATGTGCATTGTCATGCCCTCTCTATTTGTCAATTGCCCGACTGTAATTTGTTCACCCAACATGCTGTTTATCTTATGGGAGAGACACCTCTAGTGAACTGTGGACCCCGGTCCATTCTTTTACATTGAATACAATCTCACGTAATACTTGTTCTACTCGTTTTCTCGCAAACAATCATCATCCACACTATACATCTAATTCT
>NC_061508.1:87753577-87767379 GCF_022539505.1 Lolium rigidum
ATGCCTTTGGCATACCGGGGGTCATCCCCCCAACAAGGGGAGGTCGAGGGGCGGGTTGCCGTCTTGTACCACTACCGGCGGCAGCACTCAGTGGTTGGTGGACGCGGGCTCGATGCAGCAGACCTGAAGGGAGAGACTCTGCTGGGCAACCCGATCTGTTCCCGGAGAGGTGTGACCGGTATCGAATTTGTATAGGGGTGGGATTTGTTTACAAGGAATCTAATTACAGATAAGTTGAAACAATTTTTTTTAAAGGAATTTGTCACCAACGTTATCAAGTTACGTTACAACATTGTCAAAAAAGGTACATTACAAAATCATGAACCAAACATGTCTGAGCTAAAGATTCAAGTGGGATGGGAAAATCGCCTAACACGTTGGGAGTCCCACCAGCACCGCCCACTAAATTCCTTTGCAAACCTACCTTGCTGTTGTTGGGGGTAAAAGCAGTCACTCTAGTTTATCTCGTTTATAGACCGCTTGAGTATACGTGGGGAAAGTCGTAGACTCACAACCGTATATCTTCGTACCGGCCATCCACGCCGCTTCCTCTGATTTTGACACATGTCCATACTGCTTGTCGGCTATTTAGGTCACATGGGTCATGTTCGTCCCACTATCTTGTCTCCCGCCTGCCCGCAAAAAAATTCTATCGCATTTAATCCCAGTGGGTGAGATCAGCCGGAAACGGTTATCCCATGTATGCCACACTTGAATCTTTACTATATACATGGCGCGTAGTTCTTGATGGTGAAGTTGAAAGCTAGGATTCCAAGTGCAACGTGTTAACCGCTCCAAACATGTACACAAGTTTAAGATGGAGTCTAGGTCCTGAACATGAATGTTTGAGACTGGCCGACCTGCTAAGCTTCGGCTGCCTGCCTATATGGGAGTCCTTGGTGGGAGGGTGTGCAACTTCCGGGTGAAAACTCAGCCCCCTACTCAGGTCGGTGTCGACGAGGGTGATGTCCCAGGACGTCGTTTCCCTTCCTGGAGGCATGGGGGATCCTACCTCTCATTCCATCGAGGTTTTGTGGTCTTCGGGTGAAAACGAAGTTCTAGCCTTGCCCGTAGCGGGCGACGACAGCGGTCTCGTCGCTTCCTTCCTTGGGGCATCGTCTTGGAGAGCATGACCTTCGCTGGGCGATAGTAGATTGCTTGTCGGGAAGTGTCGCCGTGCCGGTGGGGATGGTGGATAAGGTGGCAACCTGGAGTAGGATGCAAAGAGCTGGGGCTGCAACCCTATAAGGATGTGCGACAACAACTCTATGGTAGAGGGATGTAGCTTGTAACATCTTGGGTGGCTTGTGGCGACCTTTACCATGGGGGTGGCAGCATAGTCATCTATCAGACGTGTCCTATAGGAAACCGTCAGACTTCATGTCGGGGCAACAATCCAAATGAGTTTGTGGCATGGCCGTGGTCTACGGTCGATTGCCCTGTGTAGCTTAGACTGCGGGTTGTCGGTTCGTGTGGTGTTGACTCGAGAGCGAGCAGTGGTAAGTCTAGACGGCGACCCCGAAAGGTGGTGGTCTTGGTTGACACACAATGCGCAGTGTAGTAGCATAATGTTGGAGCGTCGTCTTCTAGTGCTCGACAACTTTGAGGGTGCTTGCCCTTGTGTCGTGTGGACGATGAGGTGACTCTTGACATTGGTCGTCGGCATGTCGGACACCACTTCTGGTAGATGGTGTTGTGGGTATACTTCATGGGTGTACCATCGACAGTGCCTAGATCCGGCAAAACCGGGTGGCCCATAGACGGTGATGGTGGCATGAGGCCCATCGGGCGGCCCAGTTGCTGTAGATCAAGATGGATGAAGTCCAGCTCAGGAACAAGGAGCTGGATCCACCGAACCGACAATAGGAGTCGGGTCGGGCCTGGCCCGTTAGGGGTAGCCGGATCCGGTACGATATGTGGAGGAAGGCGGATCCTTGACGTACACGGCAAGATAATGTACCGTAGTTAGGTAACTTGTATTCCGGCTAGGACTATCCGTGTAAACCCTAGATCCGTGCGCCTATATAAGCCGGATCCCGGGAGTCCTAGAGGGACAACCACAACTCATTGTAACAAGACGAAAGCGCCCATATAATTCCAGACAAGCAGCAGTAGGCCCCGTCTTCGAGCAGGTGTTCCGAAGCTGGGTAAATCGCGTACCACCGTCCCGAGAACTCTCCGCCCTATGGCCCCTACTTCTTCTCCCCCTCGTGAGGATCCCTCCTCCGAGGTAACGTCGATTAGGTAACGTCGATTAGGCAACGACAGATGGTATTGTGGATCCAGACTTCTTCACCTCTGTGAGAGCATCCCGGGTCTGCTCCTCACATAGCAGATGTAGCTTCTTCTCTTCCACAGTGTGGGAGCTTGGCTAGCTCAAGAGAGTGGGTTACCATTAGTTGTGTTAGTTTGGTTGACATGCTTTGGTGGTCTTCGATGTGTTGCCAACGAGCGTGGGCGTGCCTCTTTTGTGTTGGTGTTCGGACGGGACCGGCTCTGAGTGTGTCGGTTTTCGCCGGGTTTTCTTTAATAAATCAGACACCATCTTCTACATCAGTAAAAGGATGTACACGCGTTGTGCATCTGATATGTTGCTTAACGTGGTGCAAAAACATTAACCGAAATTGGTCAGTGCATGACACTTGTCGCAAGGAGAAACAAAGTGGAGGAAGGGATGAAAGAAGGCTACATAAAAGGTGGGGTGACTTTTTTTTTAAAGAGTCAATTTTTCAAATCAAAATATCTTGAAAACCTTTCATCTAAATTATAAACCATTTTTTTATTTTGAGATTCTCCCGTCCCTATCTTTAAAACTAGGTTTGATCTGCTTACATGGGCCGCAATAGTTTAGATATACGAGCGAAGGGTGTTTTTGGTTTGTGTCCAAGATTACCCTCACAAATTTTTAGCTAATATAAAGATTTTGTTGAGCTATTCTTGCCGACAAGTTATTTAATATTAGCATGTATATCCCCTAAAAATATGAACTAAAATTGGTAGTAGACCATTTGCCAAAAAGTTGACAATTATTCGAATAAGAACCAATCTTTTGATAATCATGAAAAAAAATTAGTAGGAGATAGTTTGGTAGCGATCCAAACACACCCTAGACTTCTCTTTCAGGTCAGCATCAGCTATCTGTTCCTTCCTTGATCCCCTTTCTCCTAGCTTGCCCAAACCACGGAAGTCAACACAGAAATGCATGGCGACAGGCAGCCGCCGCCGGCGGCAGGCGTATCCAAGGTGCTGGACGACGACGACCTCCTCATCAAGATTCTCCTCCGCGTCGGCTTCCCCACCACCCTCGTCTGCAAGCGCTGGCTAGGGCACGTCTCCGACCGCGCCTTCCTCCGCCGTTTCCGGGAGCTCCACCCGCCCCGCCTCCTCGGCTTCTACATCGAGGAACTGGGGATTCGATCGCCATCCTTCGTCCCGATGCTGCCTCAGCCCCCGGAGCTCGCTGCCGTCATCCGGCACGCAAGCTTCGGCTTGGACGCGAGCGTATCGAACATCATCCATGAATGCCGGAACGGCAGCGTCTTCATTGCCTCGTACGGCCGTGGGTGGAAAGGCTATACAGAGCACAGCCCGCTGTCGCGGTGCCCTGAGAGATGTGTGTCCACGACCCGGCCAGTGTTATTACTGCAGGCAGGCCATTACTGCAGCCCTCTCCAAAGAAGACCACGGTGACATTTCCTACTTCTACTTGTATGTGGAGTGTACCCTGGGCAAACCAGAATATAAGGTGCACATATATGTTCTGCATAGTGGTTCTTGGATCCCGCACCATCTTTTCGTCATAAACCAACACCCTCATCCGCTTTCTGAACGAAATGTTGTGATTGTCAACAACAAAATTTATTTGCCGGCGGGCCTGAGCCAGATCATTGTCCTGGATTTGATAGATTCGAGTGTCTCCACAATTCAGCTTCCACAAGGCGTGGAGCATGGCAAGAGGGGTACCGCCATATTGGCACGTGCTGATGATGCTTCCGGTCTATATGCCATCCATGTTGAGGAGTTTCAACTTCGCATCTGGCTCCACAAGGTGGACAACTGGTTGCTGGTGGATGCAATATGTATGCGTGAGATGTGTGCTAACTTGAGGATATCAGGTTGCATGGATGAGGATGAGCACACTGCTCTTCTCATAAACCAGGTGTGGGACTACTCTGAGTCTGTGTTCTTCAGGATGGGTCCTTGTGCGCTTCACTTGGATATCAAGTCTAGGACATTGCGTAAAGTGTATGAAACAAAAGAGGGTCATTTGGGTAATGCCTATCCTTTAAGTATGATCTGGCCTCCCACATTTCCTGCACTCAAGTATGATCCCGCAAGGTTTGTGGCCTTTAGATTATCTGTACACTACTCTTGTTGAGGTTACATAGTTTTGCAGTGTATTTTCGCCACTGTTCAGCATATTTTTTCTGTTTTTTATTGGTTGTATGATTGATTGCTTAGGATATTTTAACAATACTAGTTAAGCGACAGTAGACAATGTTTGCTGTAGGATCATAAAGTGAAGTGGTACGGAAACCTCATTATTGTAATTTGAAGTGGTGCTGAAAATTGACTTTGTTTGGTATTTTAGTATTGACCCTCATTCTGCTGCATCACTGTTTTCTAAACTATCAGGTGTTCTTAAGTGCAAATTAAAAATATGACTTATAAAAGCATACGATGTGTTCTTTTTTCAGAATGTGAATGTATAATGTATAATGGGACATGAAAAAATGTTTCATATCTCTGTGTTGATACATGCTATTGCTTAGTGGATTGTACATTTTGTATTCATGATTCCTGATTCTGATATATATTTGTATGACTAGTGGACATCACATGTTAACTGTTGGTAAGTTGTGCTTTGGTGACATTTGACCTTCTATAACCAGTGGTTTATTTACTGGACTGCAAA
Organism: Lolium rigidum; assembly: GCF_022539505.1. NCBI lineage: Eukaryota > Viridiplantae > Streptophyta > Magnoliopsida > Poales > Poaceae > Lolium > Lolium rigidum. The sequence continues at coordinate 87,758,493 of NC_061508.1, forward strand.
CTGTATACAGGAAATATTACCTTTCTGAAATATGAAGGCTTTAAGCTATACCCTGGAGCTTAGGAAAATACTTTGTAGGAACAATTCTTTTTGAATTACCAGCGTACATAATATTTGACTATCAGTGAAGTGGCTACTTTTCTTTGTATGTCCATATGATATTCTAATACTTAAGTCTATCTCCATCCATTCCTAAAAAAAAAAGTGTATCTCCATCCCGAACTTTGATATGTTTCCCTTGACACAGTAATGCCACATGAAGAAGAAAAACAAAACAGGAAGGTGATGGATGGTATCTATGTTGTGACTTGTGAGAAACTAGGGTGGTATCAACGACAAGCAGTTGTGAGCTGCATTTCCTTTAGAAGCTAGTAGCAGTTCTAGATGTCTCTTTCGTAACTTCTAATGGATAAATTCATTAGGAAATTACGATGGCTATGTAACTGGAGCAGTATTCTTATTCCACTCAGATCTTCGTTTCATGTGGTGGGAAGAATACTTCCGGTATGTTGACTACTTGGATGCTTAGATGTAAATCATTAGCCACGTATTGAGCATACTCCATCTACGTGGCTAATGATTTATGTGATCAATCTACGTGTCCTCCTTCTACTTGTATGTGGATTTTATGGACGACGACGAACTAGAACTCATGGTGTACCTATATGCCCTGCAAGATGGTTTCTGGATCCCACATCATCCCTTGGCCATAGATCGACTCCCTCGCCCGCTATTCGAGCCAAGGTCTGTGCTTGTCGGCAACAAAATTTATATACCGGCGGGCCTGAGCGACATCATTGTCCAGGATTTGATGGCCTCGATTCTCTTCACAATTCAGCTTCCACAAGGCCTGGAGCATGGTGAAAGCGGCACCGCCATGTTGGCACGGGCTGCTGATGCTTCCGGTGTATATCTCATCCACTTGGAGGAGCTTGAACTTTACGCCTGGCTGCACAAGGGAGACAACTGGTTGCTGGTGGATATTATTTGCTTGCGTGAGATGTGTGTTAATTTGAGGTTGTCAGATGAGCATACTCTTCTTCTTCTCACAAGGCAAGTGGTGGACTATGGTGACTTTCTGTTTTTGGAGATGGGTGGATGCCTACTCCACTTGGATATCAAGTGTAGGACACTGTAACGTGTATCAAACAAAAGAGGACCATTTGATTGGTGTCAATCCTTTTATGATGATCTGGCTTCCCACATTTCCTGCTCTCATTATGATCGAGGTTCTTCCTTTGTCCTTTAGATGATCTATATACTGTTGTTGTAAATGTTACATAGTTTTGCAATTTAAATTGTCCTTAACTCTTTAGTAAAATTGTGGAATTGTGTTAGATATATGATTGGTTGTTCAGAATATTGTAACAATACTAGTTAAGGGACTTCAGAGAATGCTTACTGGAAATGACTTATTTGGTATTGTCTGGACCATCATCTGTTTCATCACTGGTTCCTAAACTATCAGGCATCCTTATTTTTCAGAAGGCTGATGTATAATGGAAGGTGTTCACATCTGTATTTTGAAGCATGCTCTCGTACTGGATTCTATATTTCTTCCGCATTATTCCTAGTTCAGCTAATATATTTATTCTGCATGCTCTCTTAATGGATTGTATGACCAATGGATAGTACAAGTTAGCAGTAAATTTTGTTATTGTGTGGCATTTGTCCTTCTATAATCAGATATCTGTTTTACTGCACTGCAAATGGTGTAATGGAAATATAACTTTCTAAGACATGAAGGCATTTACCCTATACCCTGGAGCTTTACATTTGTTAGGGCAATATGCTTGTTGTATTACTAGGGGGGCCAAAGGCCACAATATATAGTACATGTACAGGCGCAAATATGCAGGATGCCCCCTAACATATGTGGAAACTACAATATAAAGATATACAGATATATACTCTAACACCCGCCTCAAACTCATGGTGGATCCACAACACTGAGTTTGAAGAGTAAGAAGTCATGCTGCGCTCGAGTTTGCGCCTTTGTAAAGAAATCCGCCAACTGTAAATCTGAAGGCACATAATGAACCGCAACAACCTCATCCTGCACCTGAGCACGTGTATAAAAAGCATCAACACCAATATGCTTGGTCAGCTCATGCTTGACCGGATCACGTACAATACTGATAGCACATGTACTGTCAGACAAAAGTGGAGTGGGTGTCGTAACAGAGACCCCAAAATCTGCAAACAACCACCGTAACCAGGTCACCTCAGCAATCAACAAAGCCATAACCCGCAACTCAGCCTCAACACTCGAACGGGAAACCGCTACTGTTTCTTCATCTTCCAAGCAACAAGCGAACCACCAAGAAACACACAGTAAGCAGAAAGTGAACGACGATCTGTAGGATCACTCGCCCACGTCGCATCCGAGTAGCACTGGAGCTGGAGAGAGCTGGAAGTAGGAAAGAAAAAGCGACGAGTGATCGTGCCACGAAGATAACGAAGAACACGGAGGAGATGACTGTAGTGAACGGTGGTAGGAGCTGAGACAAACTGACTCAGAATATGAACATGATAAGAAATATCAGGACGAGTGACAACAAGATAAACAAGACTCCCAACAAGATGGCGATAACGTGTGGGATCAGGAAGAGGATCACCATCAGTAGGACGAAGCTTAACATTAAGCTCCATAGGAGTATCAACCGTGCGCTCATCCCTAAGAGAAGCACGAGCAAGAAGATCCTGAATGTACTTTTCCTGAGAGATAGAAAAGCCATCAGAAGTGGAGGAAACCTCAATCCCAAGAAAATAGCGAAGAGGACCAAGATCAGTCATAAGAAACTGATCTCGAAGACGAGCCCTGACAAAGGCAATATACTCTGGATCATCACCAGTAATGATCATATCATCAACATGGAGAAGAAGAAGGGTGCGTCCACGAGGAGAAGTGTGAACGAAAAGTGCTGGATCATGAAAACTAGGAGAGAATCCAGCTGCTGTCATCACAGAGGCAAAACGCCCAAACCAGGCACGAGGGGTCTGTTTCAGACCATAGAGAGAACGTCGAAGACGACAAACCATCCCATCGGGAACATGTAGGATAACGTTGCATTGAAAACAAAAATTTTCCTACCGCGAACACGCAATCCAAGCCAAGATGCAATCTAGAAGACGGTAGCAACGAGGGGGTATCGAGTCTCACCCTTGAAGAGATTCCAAAGCCTACAAGATGAGGCTCTTGTTGTTGCGGTAGACGTTCACTTGCCGCTTGCAAAAGCGCGTAGAAGATCTTGATCACGATCGGTTCCGGCGCCACGAACGGGCAGCACCTCCGTACTCGGTCACACGTTCGGTTGTTGATGAAGACGACGTCCACCTCCCGTTCCAGCGGGCAGCGGAAGTAGTAGCTCCTCTTGAATCCGACAGCACGACGGCGTGGTGTCGGTGGCGGTGGAGAACTCCGGCGGAGCTTAGCTAAAGCACGCGGGAGCTATGGAGGAGAGGGGGGCGGCTAGGGTTTGGGAGGGGGTGTGATACGTCTCCGACGTATCGATAATTTCTTATGTTCTATGCCATATTATTGATGATACCTACATGTTTTATGCACACTTTATGTCATATTTGTGCATTTTCTGGAACTAACCTATTAACAAGATGCCGAAGTGCCGGTTGCTATTTTCTCGCTGTTTTTGGTTTCGGAAATCCTAGTAACGAAATATTCTCGGAATTGGACGAAATTAAAGCCCGGGGGCCTATTTTTCCACGAAGCTTCCGTAAGTCCGAAGGAGAGACGAAGAGGGGCCACGAGGGGCCACACCCTAGGGCGGCGCGGCCCCCCTTGGCCGCGCGGCCCTGTGGTGTGGGGCCCTCGTGCCGCCTCTTGACCTACCCTTCCGCCTACTTAAAGCCTCCGTGACGAAACCCCCAGTACCGAGAGCCACGATACGGAAAACCTTACTGAGACGCCGTCGCCGCCGATCCCATCTATATGTTGTGTTTGTCGGGATCCGATGGATAGAAAATACTATGTCATGTTAATTATCAAGTTATTATACATGTGTTGTTTATGATCTTGCATGCTCTCCGTTTCTAGTAGAGGCTCTGGCCAAGTTTTTACTTTTAACTCCAAGAGGGAGTACTTATGCTCGATAGTGGGTTCATGCCCGCATTGACACCGGCACGAGTGACGAAAAGTTCTAAGGTTGTGTTGTGGTTGTTGCCACTAGGGATAAAACATTGGCGCTATGTCCGAGGATGTAGTTGTTGATTACATTACGCACCATACTTAATGCAATTGTCTGTTGTTTGCAACTTAATACTGGAGGGGGTTCGGATGATAACCTGAAGGTGGACTTTTTAGGCATAGATGCAGTTGGATGGCGGTCTATGTACTTTGTCGTAATGCCCAAATAAATCTCACTATACTTATCATGTCATGTATGTGCATTGTTATGCTCTCTCTATTTGTCAATTGCCCGACTGTAATTTGTTCACCCAACATGCTTTTATCTTATGGGAGAGACACCTCTAGTGAACTGTGGACCCCGGTCCATTCTTTTAATACTGAAATACAAATCTGCTTCAATACTTGTTTTACTGTTTTCTCTGCAAACAATCATCTTCCACACAATACGGTTAATCCTTTGTTACAGCAAGCCGGTGAGATTGACAACCTCGCCTGTTTCGTTGGGGCAAAGTACTTTGGTTGTGTTGTGCAGGTTCCACGTTGGCGCCGGAATCTCCGGTGTTGCGCCGCACTACATCCCGCCGCCATCAACCTTCAACGTGCTTCTTGGCTCCTCCTCGGTTCGATAAACCTTGGTTTCTTTCTCGAGGGAAAACTTGCTGCTGTGCGCATCAAACCTTCCTCTTGGGGTTGCCCAACGAACGTGTGAAATACACGCCATCAAGCATATTTTCTCGGCGCCGTTGCTGGGAGATCAAGACACGCCGCAAGGGGAGTCTCCACTTCTCAATCTCTTTACTTTGTTTTTGTCTTGCTTTATTTTATTTACTACTTTGTTTGCTGCACTTATATCAAAACACAAAAAAATTAGTTGCTAGTTTTACTTTATTTACCTGTCTTGTTTGCTATATCGAAAACACAAAAAAATTAGTTTACTTGCATTTACTTTATCTAGTTTGCTTTATTTACTCGTTGCTAAAATGGCCAACCCTGAAAATACTATGTTGTGTGACTTCACTAGCACAAATAATAATGATTTCTTATGCACACCTATTGCTCCACCTGCTACTACAGCTGAATTCTTTGAAATTAAACCTGCTTTACTAAATCTTGTTATGCGAGAGCAATTTTCTGGTGTTAGTTCTGATGATGCTGCTGCCCATCTCAATAATTTTGTTGAACTATGTGAAATGAAAAAATATAAAGATGTAGATGGTGACATTATAAAATTAAAATTGTTCCCTTTCTCATTAAGAGGAAGGGCTAAAGATTGGTTGCTATCTCTGCCTAAGAATAGTATTGATTCATGGACTAAATGCAAGTATGCTTTTATTGGTAGATATTATCCCCCTGCTAAAATTATATCTTTGAGGAGTAGCATAATGAATTTTAAACAATTAGATAATGAACATGTTGCTCAAGCTTGGGAAAGAATGAAATCTCTCGGTTAAAAATTGCCCAACCCATGGATCGACTACTTGGATGATCATCCAAACCTTCTATGCAGGACTAAATTTTTCTTCGCGGAATTTATTGGATTCAGCTGCTGGAGGTACCTTTATGTCCATCACTCTTGGTGAAGCAACAAAGCTCCTTGATAATATGATGGTTAATTACTCTGAATGGCACACGGAAAGAGCTCCACAAGGTAAGAAGGTAAATTCTGTTGAAGAATCCTCTTCCTTGAGTGATAAGATTGATGCTATTATGTCTATGCTTGTTAATGGTAGGACTAACGTTGATCCTAATAATGTTTCGCTAGCTTCATTGGTTGCTCAAAATTCTAGACCACATCCTGCTAATGGTAATTCTTATGGTAGATATGTTTCACTTAATGAGGAAAGGATATTAGAAATTGAGAGGTCCACCAAGAGCTTTATGCAATCACAGTATGAGCAAAATAAATTGTTTACTAAAACTATGAATGAGCAATCTACCTTGTTGAAGAAAATAGGAAATCAACTTGAAAATCTGAATATGGAGATTTCCGGGTTGCAAACTAAACTTGCAAATGCTGAAGACCGAATCTCATACATGTCCACGTCACAATCTTCTTTAATTAATAAAATGGCTGCTAAACCCGATGATATTGAAAATAAAATTGTTACTACAGCAAATGCCATCCAAGTTAGAATTAATGAGAATATAAGATTAATGGCTGAACTGCGTGCTAGGTGGGATAGAGAAGAAAATGAAAAACTAGCTAAATAGGAAAATGTAGCTAAAGTTTGGACAATTACCACCACTAGCAATGCTAATGATTCATATGTTGCTGCACCTCCTACTATCCATGATAAAATAATTGGTGTTAGCAAAGCTTCTACTCCTAGTGCAAAGCGCGCAAAATTACCTGAAACCGCTAAAACCGCTGAAACTGCTTGTGATAAAACTGCTGAAATTTTTTCCAACCTTGGGGATGATAATCCCATTGCTTTAGATTGTAATGATTTAGATTTTGATGATTGCCATATCTCTGAAGTTATAAAGTTCTTGCAAAAAATTGCTAAGAGTCCCAATGCTAGCGCTATAAATTTGGCTTTCACAAAACATATTACAAATGCTCTCATAAAAGCTAGAGAAGAGAAACTTAAACTTGAAACTTCTATTCCTAGAAAGCTAGAGGATGGTTGGGAACCCATCATTAAAATGAGAGTCAAAGATTTTGATTGTAATGCTTTATGTGATCTTTGTGCAAGTATTTCTGTTATGCCTAAAAAAGTCTATGATATGCTTGACTTGCCACCATTGAAAAATTGTTATTTGGATGTTAATCTCGCTGATAATGCTAAAAAGAAACCTTTGGGGAAAGTTGATAATGTTCATATTATGGTTAACAATAACCTTGTCCCCGTTGATTTTGTTGTCTTGGATATTGAATGCAATGCATCTTGCCCCATTATATTGGGAAGACCTTTTCTTCGAACCGTTGGTGCTACTATTGATATGAAGGAAGGTAATATTAAATATCAATTTCCTCTCAAGAAAGGTATGGAACACTTCCCTAGAAAGAGAATGAAGTTACCTTATGATTCTATTATTAGAACAAATTATGATGTTGATGCTTCATCTCTTGATGTTACTTGAGTTACACTTTCCGCGCCTAGCCGAAAGGCGTTAAAGAAAAGCGCTTATGGGAGACAACCCATGTTTTTACCTACAGTACTTTGTTTTTATTTTGTGTCTTGGAAGTTGTTTACTACTGTAGCAACCTCTCCTTATCTTAGTTTTATGTTTTGTTGTGCCAAGTAAAGTCTTTGATAGAAAAGTAAGTACTAGATTTGGATTACTGCGCAGAAACACATTTCTTTGCTGTCACGAATCTGGGTCTAATTCTCTGTAGGTAACTCAGAAAATTATGCCAATTTACGTGAGTGATCCTCAGATATGTACGCAACTTTCATTCAATTTGAGCATTTTCGTTTGAGCAAGTCTGGTGGCCTAATAAAATCCATCTTTACGGACTGTTCTGTTTTGACAGATTCTGTTTTTTATTTCGCATTGCCTCTTTTGCTATGTTGGATGAATTTCTTTGATCCACTAATGTCCAAGTAGCTTTATGCAATGTCCAGAAGTGTTAAGAATGATTGTGTCACCTCTGAACATGTGAATTTTTATTATGCACTAACCCTCTAATGAGTTGTTTCGAGTTTGGTGTGGAGGAAGTTTTCAAGGATCAAGAGAGGAGTATGATGCAATATGATTAAGGAGAGTGAAAGATCTAAGCTTGGGGATGCCCCGGTGGTTCACCCCTGCATATATTAAGAAGACTCAAGCGTCTAAGCTTGGGGATGCCCAAGGCATTCCCTTCTTCATCAACAACATTATCAGGTTCCTCCCCTGAAACTATATTTTTATTCGGCCACATCTTATGTACTTTGCTTGGAGCGTCGGTTTGTTTTTGTTTTGTTTGAATAAAATGGATCCTAGCATTCACTTTATGGGAGAGAGACACGCTCCGCTGTTGCATATGGACAAATATGTCCTTAGGTGCTACTCATAGTATTCATGGCGAAGTTTCTCCTTCGTTAAATTGTTATATGGTTGGAATTGGAAAATGCTACATGTAGTAACTCTAAAATGTCTTGGATAATTTGATACTTGGCAATTGTTGTGCTCATGTTTAAGCTCTTGCATCATATACCTTGCACCCATTAATGAAGAAATACTTAGAGCTTGCTAATTTGGTTTGCATATTTGGTTTCTCTAGAGTCTAGATAACATCTAGTATTGAGTTTTGAACAACAAGGAAGACGGTATGGAGTCTTATAATGTTTACCATATGTCTTTTATGTGAGTTTTGTCTGTACCGTTCATCCTTGTGTTTGTTTCAAATAGCCTTGCTAGCCTAAACCTTGTATCGAGAGGGAATACTTCTCATGCATCCAAAATACTTGAGCCAACCACTATGCCATTTGTGTCCACCATACCTACCTACTACATGGTATTTACCCGCCATTCCAAAGTAAATTGCTTGAGTGCTACCTTTAAAATTCCATCATTCACCTTTGCAATATATAGCTCATGGGACAAATAGCTTAAAAACTATTGTAGTATTGAATATGTACTTATGCACTTTATCTCTTATTAAGTTGCTTGTTGAGCGGTAACCATGTTTTTGGGGACGCCATCAACTATTTCTTGTTGGATATCATGTGAGTTGCTATGCATGTCCGTCTTGTCTGAAGCAAGAGAGATCTACCACCTTCATGGTTGGAGCATGCATAATGTTAGAGAAGAACT
>NC_061508.1:87767479-87794793 GCF_022539505.1 Lolium rigidum
TTGGGCAATTAACAAATAGAGAGGGCATAACAATGCACATACATGACATGATAAGTATAGTGAGATTTAATTGGGCATTACGACAAAGTACATAGACCGCCATCCAACCGCATCTATGCCTAAAAAGTCCACCTTCAGAGTTATCATCCGAACCCCTCCGGTATTAAGTTGCTAACAACGGACAATTGCATTAAGTATGGTGCGTAATGTAATCAACAACTACATCCTCGGACATAGCGCCAATGTTTTATCCCTAGTGGCAACAAGCACAACACAACCTTAGAACTTTCTGTCATCGTCCCGGTGTCAATGCGGGCATGAACCCACTATCGAGCATAAGTACTCCCTCTTGGAGTTAAAAGCATCTACTTGGCCAGAGCATCTACTAGTAACGGAGAGCATGCAAGATCATAAACAACACATAAGCATAACTTTGATAATCAACATAACAAGTATTCTCTATTCATCGGATCCCAACAAACGCAACATATAGAATTACATATAGATGATCTTGATCATGATAGGCAGCTCACAAGATCCGACAATGATAGCACAATGGGGAGAAGACAACCATCTAGCTACTGCTATGGACCCATAGTCCAGGGGTAGACTACTCACACATCACTCCGGAGGCGACCATGGCGGCGTAGAGTCCTCCCGGGAGATGAATCCCCTCTCCGGCGAGGTGCCGGAGACGATCTCCAGGATCCCCCGAGATGGGATCGGCGGCGACGGCGTCTCGCAATGTTTTCCGTATCGTGGCTCTCGGTACCGGGGGTTTCGTCACGGAGGCTATTTGTAGGCGGAAGGGCAAGTCGAGAGGCGGCACGGGGGCCCACACCACGGGCCGCGCGGCCAAGGGGGGCCGCGCCGCCCTAGGGTTTGGCCACCCCGTGGCCCCTCTTCGTCTCGTCTTCGGTCTTCCGGAAGCTTCGTGAGAAAATAGGCCTCTCGGGCTTTTATTTCGTCCAATTCCGAGAATATTTCTTTACTAGGATTTCTGAAACCAAAAACAGCAGAAAACGAAGAATCGGCACTTCGGCATCTTGTTAATAGGTTAGTTCCGGAAAATGCACGAATATGATATAAAGTGTGCATAAAACATGTAGATAACATCAATAATGTGGCATGGAACACAAGAAATTATCGATACGTTGGAGACGTATCAGCATCCCCAAGCTTAGTTCTCGCTCGTCCCGAGCGGTAAAACGATAACAAAGATAATTTCTGGAGTGACATGCCATCATAAACTTGATCATACTATTTGTAAAGCATATGTAGTGAGTGCAGCGATCAAAACAATGTGTATGACATGAGTAAACAAGTGAATCATAAAGCAAAGACTTTTCATGAATAGCACTTCAAGACAAGCATCAATAAGTCTTGCATAAGAGTTAACTCATAAAGCAATAATTCAAAGTAAAGGTATTGAAGCAACACAAAAGAAGATTAAGTTTCAGCGGTTGCTTTCAACTTGTAACATGTATATCTCATGGATATTGTCAACATAGAGTAATATAATAAGTGCAATAAGCGAATATGTAGGAATCAATGCACAGTTCACACAAGTGTTTGCTTCTTGAGGTGGAGAGAAATAGGTGAACCGACTCAACATTGAAAGTAAAAGAATGGTCCTCATAGAGGAAAAGCATCGATTGCTATATTTGTGCTAGAGCTTTGATTTTGAAAACATGAAACAATTTTGTCAACGGTAGTAATAAAGCATATGCATCATGTAAATTATATCTTATAAGTTGCAAGCCTCATGCATAGTGTACTAATAGTGCCCGCACCTTGTCCTAATTAGCTTGGACTACCTGGATTATCACCGCAATACATATGCTTTAACCAAGTATCACAAAGGGGTACCTCTATGCCGCCTGTACAAAGGTCTAAGGAGAAAGCTCGCATTTGGATTTCTCGCTTTTGATTATTCTCAACTTAGACATCCATACCGGGACAACATAGACAACGAGATAATGGACTCCTCTTTTAATGCTTTAAGCATTCAACAACAATTAATTCTTTTCTCATTAGAGATTTGAGGATGTTTGTCCAAAACTGAAACTTCCACCATGGAACATGGCTTTAGTTAGCGGCCCAATGTTCTTCTCTCACAATATGCATGCTCAAACCATTCAACTCAGTGTAGATCGCCCTTACTTCAGACAAGACGAACATGCATAGCAACTCACATGAAATTCAACAATGAGTTGATGGCGTTCCCCAGTAAACATGGTTATCGCACAACAAGCAACTTAATAAGAGATAAAGTGCATAATTACATATCCAATACCACAATAGTTTTTAAGCTATTTGTCCCATGAGCTATATATTGCAAAGGTGAATGATGGAATTTTAAAGGTAGCACTCAAGCAATTTACTTTGGAATGGCTGGAAAATACCATGTAGTAGGTAGGTATGGTGGACACAAATGGCATAGTGGTTGGCTCAAGTATTTTGGATGCATGAGAAGTATTCCCTCTCGATACAAGGTTTAGGCTAGCAAGGCTTGTTAGAAACAAACACAAGGATGAACCGGTGCAGCAAAACTCACATAAAAGACATATTGAAAACATTATAAAACTCTACACCGTCTTCCTTGTTGTTCAAACTCAATACTAGAAATTATCTAGACCTTAGAGAAACCAATTATGCAAACCAAATTTTAGCATGCTCTATGTATTTCTTCATTAATGGGTGCAAAGCATATGATGCAAGAGCTTAAACATGAGCACAACAATTGCCAAGTATCACATTACCCAAGACATTATAGCAATTACTACATGTATCATTTTCCAATTCCAACCATATAACAATTTAACGAAGGAGAAACTTCGCCATGAATACTATGAGTAGAAACCAAGGACATACTTGTCCATATGCTACAGCGGAGCGTGTATCTCTCCCAAAAAGTGAATGCTAGGATCCATTTTATTCAAACAAAACAAAAACAAAAACAAACCGACGCTCCAAGAAAAAGCACATAAGATGTGGCCGAATAAAAATGTAGTTTCAGGGGAGGAACTCGATAATTTGTTGATGAAGAAGGGGATGCCTTGGGCATCCCCAAGCTTAGACGCTTGAGTCTTCTTGATATATGCAGGGGTGAACCACCGGGTGCATCCCCAAGCTTAGAGCTTTCACTCTCCTTGATCATGTTGCATCATACTCCTCTCTTGATCCTTGAAAACTTCCTCCACACCAAACTCGAAACAACTCATTAGAGGGTTAGTGCACAATATAAATTGACATATTCAGAGGTGACACAATCATTCTTAACACTTCTGGACATTGCATAATGCTACTGGACATTAGTGGATCAAAGAAATTCATCCAACATAGCGAAAGAGGCAATGCGAAATAAAAGGCAGAATCTGTCAAAACAGAACAGTTCGTATTGACGAATTTTAAAATGGCACCAGACTTGCTCAAATGAAAATGCTCAAATTGAATGAAAGTTGCGTACATATCTGAGGATCATGCACGTAAATTGGCATAATTTTCTGAGCTTCCTGCAGGGCAGTGGGCTCAGATTCGTGACAGCAAAGAAATCTGGAACTGCGCAGTAATCCAAATCTAGTACTTACTTTTCTATCAACGGCTTAACTTGGCACAACAAAACTCAAAAATAAGATAAGGAGAGGTTGCTACAGTAGTAAACAACTTCCAAGACACAAAATAAAAACAAAGTACTGTAGGTAAAAACATGGGTTGTCTCCCAAGAAGTTCTTTCTTTTTAGCCATTAAGATGGGCTCAGCAGTTTTAATGATGCACTCGCAAGAAATAGTATTTGAAGCAAAAGAGAGCACCAAGAGGCAAATGCAAAACATATTTAAGTCTAACATGCTTCCTATGCATAGGAATCTTGTAAATAAACAAGTTCATGAAGAGCAAAGTAACAAGCATAGGAAGATAAAACAAGTGTAGCTTCAAAAATTTAAGCACATAGAGAGGCATTTTAGTAACATGAAAATTTCTACAACCATATTTTCCTCTCTCATAATAACTTTCAGTAGCAACATGAGCAAACTCAACAATATAACTATCACATAAAGCATTCTTATCATGAGTATCATGCATAAAATTATTACTCTCCACATAAGCATAATCAATTTTATTAGTTGTAGTGGGAGCAAATTCAACAAAGTAGCTATCATTATTATTCTCATCATCAAATATAGGAGGCATATTGTAATCATAATCAAATTCACTCTCCATAGTAGGTGGCACCAAAAGACCACTATCATTATAATCATCATAAATAGGAGGCAAAGTATCATCAAAGAAAATTTTCTCCTCAATGCTTGGGGGACTAAAAATATCATGAAAACCAGCTTCCCCAAGCTTAGAACTTTCTACATTATTATCAACAATGGTGTTCAAAGCGTTCATACTAATATTACTACCAGCATGCAAATAAGATTCCATAGGTTTTTTAATTTTCGCATCAAACAATCCATGTTTTAAATCAGGAAATAGAATAAGAAGCTCACTCTTGTACATTATGCCAAACTAGTGTAATAAAAACATGCATGATATTAAGTAAAGTAAAACAAGTAACTAATTTTTTTGTATTTTGATTTAGTGCAGCAAACAAAGTAGTAAATAAAATAAAGCAAGACAAAAACAAAGTAAAGAGATTGAGAAGTGGAGACTCCCCTTGCAGCGTGTCTTGATCTCCCCGGCAACGGCGCCAGAAAATATGCTTGATGGTGTGTATTTCACACGTTCGTTGGGCAATCCCAAGAGGAAGGTATGATGAGCACAGCAGCAAGTTTTCCCTCAGAAAGAAACCAAGGTTTATCGAACCAGGAGGAGCCAAGAAGCACGTTGAAGGTTGATGGCGGCGGGATGTAGTGCGGCGCAACACCAGAGATTCCGGCGCCAACGTGGAACCTGCACAACACAACCAAACTACTTTGCTCCAACGAAACAGTGAGGTTGTCAATCTCACCGGCTTGTCTGTAACAAAGGATTAACCGTATTGTGTGGAAGATGATTGTTTGCAGAAAACAGTAGAACAAGTATTGCAGTAGATTGTATTTCAGTAAAGAGAATTGGACCGGGGTCCACAGTTCACTAGAGGTGTCTCTCCCATAAGACGAACAGCATGTTGGGTGAACAAATTACAGTTGGGCAATTGACAAATAGAGAGGGCATAACAATGCACATACATGACATGATAAGTATAGTGAGATTTAATTGGGCATTACGACAAAGTACATAGACCGCCATCCAACTGCATCTATGCCTAAAAAGTCCACCTTCAGGTTATCATCCGAACCCCCTCCGAGTATTAAGTTGCTAACAACGAGACAATTGCATTAAGTATGGTGCGTAATGTAATCAACAACTACATCCTCGGACATAGCGCCAATGTTTTATCCCTAGTGGCAACAGCACAACACAACCTTAGAACTTTCCGTCACTCGTCCCGGTGTCAATGCGGGCATGAACCCACTATCGAGCATAAGTACTCCCTCTTGGAGTTAAAAGCATCTACTTGGCCAGAGCATCTACTAGTAACGGAGAGCATGCAAGATCATAAACAACACATAAGCATAACTTTGATAATCAACATAACAAGTATTCTCTATTCATCGGATCCCAACAAACGCAACATATAGAATTACATATAGATGATCTTGATCATGATAGGCAGCTCACAAGATCCGACAATGATAGCACAATGGGGAGAAGACAACCATCTAGCTACTGCTATGGACCCATAGTCCAGGGGTAGACTACTCACACATCACTCCGGAGGCGACCATGGCGGCGTAGAGTCCTCCGGGAGATGAATCCCCTCTCCGGCGGGGTGCCGGAGGCGATCTCCGAGGATCCCCCGAGATGGGATCGGCGGCGACGGCGTCTCGGTAATGTTTTCCGTATCGTGGCTCTCGGTGCTGGGGGTTTCGTCACGGAGGCTATTTGTAGGCGGAAGGGCAAGTCGAGAGGCGGCACGGGGGCCCACACCACGGGCCGCGCGGCCAAGGGGGGGCCGCGCCGCCCTAGGGTTTGGCCACCCCGTGGCCCCTCTTCGTCTCGTCTTCGGTCTTCCGGAAGCTTCGTGAGAAAATAGGCCTCTCGGGCTTTTATTTCGTCCAATTCCGAGAATATTTCTTTACTAGGATTTCTGAAACCAAAAACAGCAGAAAACAAGCAAGCGGCACTTCGGCATCTTGTTAATAGGTTAGTTCCAGAAAATGCACGAATATGATATAAAGTGTGCATAAAACATGTAGATAACATCAATAATGTGGCATGGAACACAAGAAATTATCGATACGTTGGAGACGTATCAGTCACAAGCATCATTACGCGCCGCCGACCACGAAGACGAACACCACCATGACACTGTTGTTCATGCCCGTCACAAGCATCACCAAGTCGACCACGAAGACAAAGACCACCAGGATACTGCCAGTCACAAGCATCACCATGTCACCGACCACGAAGACAAACACCACCATGACACCGCCGTTCACGCTCGTCACAAGCATAACCATGTCGCCGACGACAAAGCTTAATAGCACCATGACACCGTCAGTCACGCCGGTCACAAGCTTCACCACGTCACCGATTACGAAGACGAACATCACAAAGCCGCCACCACCAAGGATTATCACCTCTCACTTCTCACACATCATCACCACGTCGCCGTCCATGAAGATGGCAGGCGAGAAGTTGAGCGAGAGTACTTCAAACTATACTCACAGATACGTACACATTACAGTATACTAGTGAGTCATTTATCTATCCGTATATGTACACCGAAACAAAAACCTGCCAACATGAAAGTCATGCGGAATGATGAGGTGAACCTACCCCTCAAAGGAATTTTCAAACGGTTGAGGGTGTGCGATGAATTTGGCAAAATTCGCTTAAAACTTCATACACGAAATTGACGATTTACGACTGACGAAACTCGAAACGGATTGTTGGAATTGATTTGTATCATCGACACACGCATCTTTTTCGTGTACAACTTATTTTGATGGGAAAATTGGTTCTATAACATCAAAAGATTCAAACTTTAGCAAAATACCACTGAAATTTTTGTGTTTAGAAATATGCCATCCAAAGGTTGCTCCGTTGTAGGCTGGTACCATCAGAGTGAACTCCACATCAACCGTTGTAGAAAAGTGAATTTTGACCTGAAGAAACACACGAACCCACCCAGCTCAAAGAAAAAACTCAACTAGACACGCACATAGCTTAGGTGGAATGGAGAATACTAGGTGACGCGCTTCCCAGCGGCGGCTCTCCTCCTCCGAATAGTCCTCCACAGGGCTACGGAGGGCCCGGAGAAGCAAGAGCTTGATAAAAGGGTAGATTGATTAGGGTATGAACCGTGCTCCTCTAGGGCCGGCGTGTATTGATATATATAGGGTAGTTACAGGGGTATATACGGTAGGTTTATACATGACCTAACCGTATGTATACAAGTTAGGTATTAGACTAGATTACATAGTTTATCACCCTCCCTCAATCTCAACCGTTCCAGAAAGATTGAGATTGCGTTTACAAGCTTCAAATAATAGCAATGGTAATGGCTTGGTGAATATATCAGCTAGCTGATCCTTGGAGGAAATAAACCTGATTTGGAGCATCTTTTGAGCAACCCGTTCTCTCACAAAGTGAAAATCAATCTCAATGTGTTTAGTACGTGCATGAAACACCGGGTTGGAAGAGAGATACATAGCTCCAATATTATCACACCATAGCACAGGTGGATTCTTCTGTATTACGCCAAGTTCACCAAGGAGAGCTTGTACCCAAATAATTTCAGCAGTAGCATTAGCAAGTGCCTTGTACTCAGACTCTGTACTAGAGCGGGAAACTGTAGCTTGCTTCCGAGCGCTCCATGAGATGAGGTTACCTCCATAGAATATGGCAAAACCCCCCTTGGATCGGCGGTCATCAACATCACCATCCCAGTCCGCATCTGAGAAGGCAGACAAGAGAGTGGCAACTCTAGGGGAGTAAGGAGACAAGAGTAAACCATGTGACAGTGTAGCCTTCACGTAGCGTAGAATACGCTTGACCGCCGACCAATGAGTGCAGCGAGGAGCATGAAGGTATTGACAGACCTTATTGACAGCAATGGACAAATCTGGCCGTGTCATAGTGAGGTATTGAAGGCCTCCTACAATACTGCGATAGCGAGTAGAATCTGCGGCCGAAAGACGAGGACCATCTGTAATGGAGAGCTTATCCGTAGAGGCCATAGGGGTGGACACAGGAGTGCACTTGTGAAGTCCTGCTCGATGCAACAGGTCGGTAGCATACTTCTTTTGACTCAAGAGAAGACCAGGTCCTTTAGTGGATACCTCAACACCAAGGAAATAATGAAGGGGACCAAGATCTTTGAGAGCAAAGGAAGCACCAAGTTGAGCAACCAGTCGATCAGCAACAGTAGTCGAGGAGCTCACCAATATGATATCATCCACGTAAACCAGTAGGTAAACAGTAATACTGGGACACCGCAGAATAAACAGAGACGTATCAGCTGTAGAGGAAGTAAACCCAAGGCCAGTGAGAACAGAACTGAGTCGAGCATGCCAGGCACGAGGGGCTTGTTTAAGCCCATAGAGTGCCTTGTCCAATCGACACAAGTAATCAGAACGAGAAGGATCCTCAAAACCTGGAGGTTGTCGCATAAACACCTCCTCCTCAAGAACCCCATGGAGAAAGGCGTTCTGAATATCAAGCTGACGAACATGCCACCGCAGCGAGAGAGACATGGACAACAGCAAACGAATGGTAGTAGGCTTGACCACCGGACTGAACGTGTCCTCATAATCCAATCCATAGCGTTGCTTAAATCCCTTGGCAACCAAACGCGCTTTGTATCTGTCAATAGACCCATCAGCTTTACGTTTGATCTTGAAAACCCACTTACAGTCAATTATGTTGATGCCAGACTGAGGAGGAACAAGGCGCCAAGTCTGATTATGCTGAAGAGCAGTGAACTCATTCTCCATCGTAGTACGCCAATGGGGCGAGGAGAGCGCAATACGGTAATCCGATGGTTTTGTAGTGAGCATCATAGGATCAGACTTGCGCATAGTATTCCAAGCAACTGTACCATCTGTGCGGATCTTCTCTTCGCGTATACCACGTTGTAGGCGCGTCGTGACTCCTGTTGGAGAAGCAGGACGAGACGGTGCAGCAGGAGAGTCCGTGGTGGAAGCGGATGATGTGGTGTTATCGATCACGTCCGTAGTAGACGAGGCCGAGCCAGGTGTAGGCGCTGGCGGCAACGAGGCTGGCCCAGGCGAGGATGGGCCGCCAGACGAGCGAACGGGGCTGAGAGGAGGCCCAGGCGACGGGGGGTTGCTCTCTGCATGATTCCCGTCCGATCCATGCATGCGATCGACGTGATCATCGGCGGGACCCGGATCATCAGTAGGCGAGGCACTAGGCGGAGCATCCATGTCATCAAGTAACTCAAGGCGAGCACCACGCCCCAAACCTGCACCATGGTTAGCCAAAAGCAATGGAGTATATGCAGCATCAACAAATTGGTCAGGATTTGGTGGAGAGGTGGATGACGACGGAGCAGTAGAGGAGGATGGAGTTTGAGAGAAAGGAAAGACAGTCTCGTCAAAAACAACATCACGGGAAATATAGACTCGATTGGTAGGAATGTGGAGACACTTATAACCTTTGTGTAAGGAGCTATAGCCAAGAAAAACACATTGTTTGGAGCGAAACTGAAGTTTGCGGTTATTGTATGGTCTAAGATGTGGCCAACAGGCACACCCAAACACTTTAAGAAATGTGTAATCAGGGATTTCACCTAGTAGACATTCTAAAGGTGTTTGCATGTTGATGACACGACTAGGTAGGCGGTTTATAAGAAATCAAGCAGTAGTGAAAGCATCGCTCCAAAAACGGTAAGGCGCACTGGCATGAGCTAATAGAGTAAGGCCAGTCTCAACGATATGGCGGTGTTTGAGTTCAGCAGTCCCGTTTTGTTGATGTGTGTGGGGGCATGAGACTCGGTGTGTGATGCCAATGTCAGCAAAAAAATTATTGAGGCGATGGTATTCACCACCCCAGTCACTCTGAACATGTATGATCTTCCTACCAAGTAAGCGCTCAACATGTTGCTGAAACTGAAGGAAGACTTTAAAGACATCAGATTTATGCTTTAATAAATAGAGCCAGGTAAACCGACTATAAGAATCAACAAAGCTCGCATAAAATTCATGACCACTAACTGAAACTTGGGCTGGACCACAAACATCTGAATATATAATCTCAAGAGGTGCAATGGTTACACGAGTGGATAAAGAAAAAGGTAACTGGTGACTTTTGCCTTGCTGACAGGCATCACAAACTAAATCTTGATTAACTAACATCGATGGAAGCTCATGACGGTGTAAAATATGCTGAACAATGGGAGTAGCGGGGTGTCCTAGACGCGAGTGCCACTGAGCTCGTGACACCTTGAGACTGCTGAAGACTTGCTTTATTGAAGATAGATCAAGATTATAGAGACCGCCACGACATCCCCCTCTAAGAAGAACCTCCCTGGAATCCCGATCCTTAACAAGAAAGTACCAAGGATGAAATTCAAAGTAAACATTATTATCATAGCGAAAGCGTTTAACTGACAGGAGATTGCGAGTAACAGAGGGTACATGGAGGATATCTCTAAGACGTAGGGAATGTGATGAAGTAGGAATTGTAGATTGACCAATATGTGTAATGTGCATACCTGTACCATTGGCAGTTTGGACATTGTCCTTGCCATGATATGATTCCCTCATAGTAAGATTGTTGAGGTCGTTGGTGAGGTGATCGGTTGCTCCGATGATCGGCATACCATGCAGGGTCGACGGGAAAGGATGAAGTAGATCCCGTGGTAGAGGTAGAAAATGCAGCAAGTTGGCGCTCCTTGTTGCGGCCATCATTGCCAACACCGAGGTAGTTCTTGTCGTATCGCTTGAAGCAGCAGGAGGCGACGTGACCTTGCTTGCCGCAAATCTGACAAGTTGGGCGGGTACCACCTGTACCCGTAGGACGGTCCTGCTGCCCTTGCGGACGAGGAGCGTACCCTTGCTGTCGGCCACTGTTCGGCGCAGGTGCAGGCGCAAAGTGCTGCGGCTGTTCTTGCTGACGAGGAGGAGCGCGACCACCTCCTGATCGCGACGATAGGTTGGCATGGTGATTGTCCAGGCCAGTCTCGGAGCGACGAGCTTCAACATGCTGCTCAGTATTGAGCAGCTGTGCATAGACATCTCTGACCGGCAGAGGATCGTAAATAGGGCGAGCGCCGATGCGATCTGCGAGAGCATCATACTCGCTGTCCAAGCCGGCGACAAGGAAGGTGTTGAACTCGTCCGGCCGTAGAGGTTGCCCAATGGAGGACAGCACGTCAGACAAGGATTTGACCTTGTTGAAGTAGGCAGTGGCGTTGGGGTAGCTGTGCTTCTTGATCTTGCCAAGTTCGGCGCGGATGTGCATGACGCGTGCTGTGGACTGGGAGGCAAAGCTCGCCTCTAAGGTTTCCCAGACCTGCTGCGACGTCGGGACGAGCATCACCATGCCGATCACCCCTTCGGTAAGGGAGGCCGGGCTGACAGTATCGCCTGATCCTGTTGATGCCATGCGGCATAGAGAGGATTGGCAATGGTAGGGCTTGCACCACCTTCGGAGGTGATGGCGTGTATTTCACACGTTCGTTGGGCAACCCCAAGAGGAAGGTATGATGCGCACAGCAGCAAGTTTTCCCTCAGAAAGAAACCAAGGTTTATCGAACCAGGAGGAGCCAAGAAGCACGTTGAAGGTTGATGGCGGCGGGATGTAGTGCGGCGCAACACCAGAGATTCCGGCGCCAACGTGGAACCTGCACAACACAACCAAAGTACTTTCCCCCAACGAAACAGTGAGGTTGTCAATCTCACCGGCTTGCTGTAACAAAGGATTAACCGTATTGTGTGGAAGATGATTGTTTGCAGAGAAAATAGTAAAAACAAGTATTGCAGCAGATTTGTATTTCAGTATTAAAGAATGGATCGGGGTCCACGAGTTCACTAGAGGTGTCTCTCCCATAAGATAAAAGCATGTTGGGTGAACAAATTACAGTCGGGCAATTGACAAATAGAGAGAGCATAACAATGCACATACATGACATGATAAGTATAGTGAGATTTAATTGGGCATTACGACAAAGTACATAGACCGCCATCCAACCGCATCTATGCCTAAAAGTCCACCTTCGGGTTATCATCCGAACCCCCTCCAGTATTAAGTTGCTAAACAACGAGACAATTGCATTAAGTATGGTGCGTAATGTAATCAATAACTACATCCTCGAACATAGCATCAATGTTTTATCCCTAGTGGCAACAAGCACAACACAACCTTAGAACTTTCTGTCATCGTCCCGGTGTCAATGCGGGCATGAACCCACTATCGAGCATAAGTACTCCCTCTTGGAGTTAAAAGTAAAAACTTGGCCGAGCCTCTACTAGAAACGGAGAGCATGCAAGATCATAAACAACACATGTATAATAACTTGATAATTAACATGACATAGTATTCTCTATCCATCGGATCCCGACAAACACAACATATAGAATTACGGATAGATGATCTTGATCATGTTAGGCAGCTCACAAGATCCGACAATGATAGCACAATGGGGAGAAGACAACCATCTAGCTACTGCTATGGACCCATAGTCCAGGGGTAGACTACTCACACATCACTCCGGAGGCGACCATGGCGGTGTAGAGTCCTCCGGGAGATGATTCCCCTCTCCGGCAGGGTGCCGGAGGCGATCTCCTGGATCCCCGAGATGGGATCGGCGGCGACGGCGTCTCGGTAAGGTTTCCCGTATCGTGGCTCTCGGTACGGGGGGTTTCGTCACGGAGGCTATTTGTAGGCGGAAGGGTAGGTCAAGAGGCGGCACGGGGGCCCCACACCACAGGGCCGCGCGGCCAAGGGGGGGCCGCGCCGCCCTATAGTGTGGCCCCTCCGTGGCCCCTCTTCGTCTCTCCTTCGGACTTCTGGAAGCTTCGTGGAAAAATAGGCCCCTGGGCTTTGATTTCGTCCAATTCCGAGAATATTTCGTTACTAGGATTTCTGAAACCAAAAACAGCAGAAAACAGCGAACGGCACTTCGGCATCTTGTTAATAGGTTAGTTCCAGAAAATGCACAAATATGACATAAAGTGTGCATAAAACATGTAGGTATCATCAATAATATGGCATAGAACATAAGAAATTATCGATACGTCGGAGACGTATCAGGAGGCCGCAGGATTGGTGATCTCGGCGGCGGGACAGAGTAGACTGCCATCAACGAAGCCGAACAGCAGATTCGTCCGTAGGATCGGATCCACCTGGGTGCGCCAGTAGAGGTAGTTATCCGCAGTAAGGCGGATCGTGATCTTGTTGTCGAGGGAGATCGGCGTAGTTGGGATCCGTGACGCCATGACGCTGCCCCTGCTCATCGTCGACTTGGTACCAGTGGAGGCCGACGGGGTATAGAGCGAGGAAGTGGTGCGCGGGCTTGAGATCGAGAGGCCGGAGGTCATCGACATGATCTAGGGTAGAGCAACGATGCTGCGATGCGGAAGACGATGGCGGAATTCTACCTTCGCTCTGATACCATGCCAAAAGGGTAGATTGATTAGGGTATGAACCGTGCTCCTCTAGGGCCGGCGTGTATTGATATATATAGGGTAGTTACAGGGGTATATACGGTAGGTTTATACATGACCTAACCGTATGTATACAAGTTAGGTATTAGACTAGATTACATAGTTTATCAGAGCTGACCCGGAACTCATCAGGCTGATTACGAGGTAGAGGAGCACGAGAACGACGCCTTCCGTTGATGCTGAATTGTGGAGCCAACCGGCGCTGGGAGCTTGGCTCGGGGATGTTTGGTAACAATTAGGAAAGGGAATGGGAGTTTATAAGAGTGAACTGATGGAAGGTATAGGCATGGGAAGTTGCTTTTTTATCCCAATCCCTTGTTTGATAACGCATGGTAGTTACAATCGGGAATTAAGTAACAAAGCGTTTTCTCCCTCTAATCTCACGAATTACCAGGGTCTGACCAGGGAAGAGATTAGTGGGAATTGACGTCTTGAATTCCCTTTCCCAAACCCACCTAAATTCCCCAACTCCCAAACATACAAGGGATTTAATAGCCCGTACATCTTAAATTCCCATTCCCTTCACTAAACTCCCTCCAACCAAACAAGCTGCAGGGGCAGCACTGCCTGCTTCGGCAGGGCCGCGGAACGGCTAGGAACCAGATGAGGGGAATAGACTAGATACTGCAGGTTATTAGCTACATGTAGAGTTACCTTAATCACAAGCTTTGCAGCCAGTTCTACAGGCAATCCTAGGCATGACTCTGCTACTGCTTCATTGGATACTGCATCCCATATGCGGATATCCCATCTCATGCCATTACCTCCGACATTTGAGAGCTGTGAATACCAAAGAGAAAGAGACAATTTTCACAATTCCACAAAAGAAACAGAAGAACAAAATAAACTGCAAACTACGTGCATTTTGCAATCCTACTCACCTTCACTTGCTTGACATGTGGAATTGGCACAATGTACTCCCCAACATCCTTTCCCCAATGGATCTTGAGAGGCACAAGGGCAACGCTGGTCATGGCATTCGTCGCAGAAGCGTAGCAGGGCGAGGAGCAGCTGCTGGACGAGGCCGGACTGGGTGACAACGGCCATGGATTTCGAGGGGAGGCGAAGGTCAGGCTGGGTGAGGTGACGACGGCCATGGCGTTCCGGGTGGAGGCGAAGGCGACGATGGGCGAGGTGACGGTGACGACGGCTTTCCCGGTGGAGGCGAAGGCGACGATGGGCAGTCATGGACTTCCCGGCGGAGGCGAAGCTGGAGGAGGGACCCATGGTCGGGGACAAGGGAGACTTGTGCTCGCCTGACTCGGGTGGATTACATGGAATGCTGCGGGCTGTGGTGGACACGGATACGCCGATGAGCTTCATCCCGACGGAGCTGCGAGCGCCCGAAGCTCCGTCGCGGACGGCGGCTACACCAAGAAAACCTAGGGAGGAGGGGAAAAGGGGAGGAAGCGTGAGGAATCACCGGAGATCAGTCGCCTGCGGAGGATCTCGTCGGGCCCGTTGTGATTTCCTCATTCTTTCTGCGCCGCCGTCTCCTTGCTCCCCCCCCCCCCCCCTCTCTCCCGTCCCTCTCTCCCTTTCCACGACCTAAAACATGAGGGTAGCTTCGTAGGTGAGAATACACGAGGATGAGGTTTAGCGCGTCGGAAAATTTTGGGGATGGGCCGGAAAACTCCCCCAAAATACCTGAGAAGTAAACGGGCTATTTGAGAACTTTCGGAATTTGCTCGCAGGGCGGAAATTCCTGCAATCCCTATTCCCCGCTCATTAACGGGGCTTAATACGCCCAGCCCATCTGGACGGGTTTTTTCCTTTTTGTGTTTTTTCGTCGGTTGCGGTTTTGTTGGTTTTTTTGCTTTTTCTTTGTTTCTTTTTTTTTCCGGTTTGTCTGTTTTTCCTTCTTTTTTATGTTTTAAGCATTTTTCAAATTCGAGTAAATTTTAAATTTAAGCATTTTTGTAACTCGATTTTAATTTTACATATGTTTTTAATTCAATATTTGTGTCAGATTCGTAAAAAGGGTTGTAAATCCGTCATCAGTAAATTTTAAATTTAAGCATTTTTGTAACTCGATTTTAATTTTACATATGTTTTTAATTTTACATATATTTTTAATTTAATATTTGTATCAGATTCGTAAAAAGGGTTGTAAATCCGTCATCCGTGGGGTTCGAACTTGTGTACTTTTCGCTCGTATGTGGATTCTGCTACCACTAAGCTACAGTTCGTTCATGTGCAACATGAGTAAATATTTTACTTAGTTGGACGGAGAGAACAACTTAATGGGCCGGCCCAATAGAGGCGAGCGGAGGCGAGCCGCCCTTGCGCGCGTTATTCCTGCACGCACGCGGGTGGGGAATAGGGCAACCCGGAAATTCCCTCCCAACCCTAGAAAAACCTGAGAAGTAAACAAGGCCTCCATGTTGAGTTAGGCTGCACCAGGTTTATCGGGCCAGGTAACTCTCAACTGGACCTGTCGTTTTGGCCTTTACACAGTTTGCTGATGCACCGGCCTTTACACAGTTTGTTGATGTACCAGTTTATTACAGTTTCTTGTCTGACCTTGGGGAAAGCAAGGGAAACAAGGAGACTCAGCGGGGTGTGTCACAGGGCACGCCAGTGCCGATTTGGTGCCCGCCGCCGGAGGGCCACTTCAAGGTCAACGTGGACGACGCAGTGGCAAAGACAGCGAACCACTAAGCTGTTGGTGCGGTGTGTCGCTCGCATGACAGAGATTATTTGGGTGCTTCTGCTGTGGCATTTGAAGGGATCACCCATCCTGGGTGCCTCGATGCGTGCAGAGAAGCGCTTGCTCTTCTTGCTGATCTGCAGGTTGGCGAGGCAGTGGTTGCCACGGATTGTTTGGATGTGCTTAAGGGACTGCAGGAGAAGACCATGGGGGTCTACAGCCATGTCCTACATGAGGTCAAGGACTCAGCTATGTCGCGCGGGGGTGTGGTGTTTCGTCATGAGAGCCGTAAGTTAAATGGTGAAGCTCATAACCTGGAGCGCCTAGCTACATCACTACCAGATGGACAACACGTTTGGCTAGGGAGGAGTTCATGTAAACATATTGGCTTCTAATGAATAAAGAGGCCGAGTGTTCTCAAATAAAAAGATAAGAAGAACATGCCTCCTTCTATTTTATCGTCTACTGTTCGTCTTAATCCCGCGTCGACGTTCCTCATTCCCTTGCGCGGCTGATGAGTGCACCAAAATCTGCAACGGAATCTCATCCCTGAGGATACATCGGCGATAGGGTGTGAAGTCGTGCAGTTTGCCCTTTTCATCTATTTCATCTAGATTTATAATAGTCGGTCCACTTATTTCTGTTTTCTTCTCCACCTACGGCACCGGCAAAGATTTTATGGTGTGCAGGCTACGGAGTGGGATTCGTACACACAGGCCTACAATTCTTCCATCTGCCGGAACACTAGGCCATCTCGGCGGCGACGTCTGCATGCTGACCCTCCATTCCCTCGAACTCCTGAAGGCCCTAGGATGTCGAGTTGGTCTGTTTCCATGTCGCC
Organism: Lolium rigidum; assembly: GCF_022539505.1. Classification (NCBI taxonomy): domain Eukaryota; kingdom Viridiplantae; phylum Streptophyta; class Magnoliopsida; order Poales; family Poaceae; genus Lolium; species Lolium rigidum. The sequence continues at coordinate 87,784,657 of NC_061508.1, forward strand.
CGTGCCCTGTTCATCTTTGCACCGTCTAGGGTAGAGTGGTGGCATACTGGCATGTTGGCAACCTCTATGCCAACTTCAATGTGCTATCTCGCTGGCTGAATGCGCTTAGTGTGTCAGTGTCAGGTAGTGAATTAGGAGTTGTGCAACTTCGACTGTAACTTTCACCACATTCCTATTCAGATGGCTTTTTGGCCTTTGCACTAGTGTTGATTGATAAAATTCCAATGATGGTGATGTGCAAATATGATCGCAGTGCTTGTGTTCCTTGGTAATTCTAATCTCAGGTCATTTATAAATCATGATTCTTTTTGTTGATGTTATTGCTTGGTTGTCACGACTAAACATTTGCCTTGTGATATTGACATCTTGTTTTTTGATAGCTAATGGCACAAAGACGCCGGTGACATCCTCCACCTTGTGGCTTCTCTCTCTCTCTCTCTCTCTCTCTCTCTCTCTCTCTCTCTCTCTCTCTCTCTCTCTCTCTCTCCTCCCATGGAACATGGGAGTACCCGACAGTCCATGAGGGGTCCGCTTGTTTGATCGGAACCGTGTAAATAATGGTGTCACCTGGTGCTGCATTTTGTCATCGAGTGCGAAAAGAAACTGATTTTGGTGATTTATTTGTGGTGCTTCCTGTGCTGCTCACTCAGGAAGACACCATCAAGGTATTCATCACCTCCAAGCTCTCATGTTTGTTACCTTAGTGAACTCTTTTGCACCGCCTCTAAACTGATGTTCTTTTTTTTGTATATGTTTCTATGAACTGTAGAGTGGACATGTGGAAGGTGTAGATGATTGTCTTAGTCGTGAGCGATGCCACCGCTAAGGTGCTCTAATACGGGAAAATCAACATTATGATTGACTTCAAAGTCATTGAGAAGGGGTATGTGTGGCTCTGGTTCCTTCTTCCCGTCCTAGTGATTCATTTCAATCCTAATTGAAAGGTTCAATCCAGTGATTGATGGTTGGTGGTGTTTCGGCGCGATCAAGGAGAAGATTGGCAAGAATATTATTGCGATATCAATTAATGGCGTTGGTTCATCCAGATAGCTCAGTGTGATGGTGATGGAGGATTCAATTTGCACTTGATATAGATCTAATTCCTGCCAATGTATTTCTAATAACTGAGACTGTGCATGATATCTAAGGTACTTTGTAGAAGAATAGTGAAGTTAAGTTATGAATCTTGGCTTGCTGCTATGTTTTACAAAATAGGGCTGGGTTGCATGGTGTATAATGTTGTTTTCTCTGTATTTCATTTGCAACCTCCTGTTTAGTTTAGTGGAAATTGTAAAGATTGGAATTTCTTGTGCATTGTCAAGAAGTTTGCACTCAAATCAGTGCATGATTCTTGTATCTCTGATCATCATTACATGACCAGCTATATCTCTCGTGGTCAATTCAAATACAAGTTGTTGGTGTTGATTTGCCCTATGTTGCTCACAAGTCAGAAGCATCACAACACAAGATAAATACTATTTTCAGCTGTCTGACATACATGCACCAATAACTAAAGTTAAATAGAGTTTTTTCAAAAAAGAAAAGTATATGTATAGTCTGCAAGTTACTATATTTCAAAACTTCATGTGATAGAATAGATTGAAAAGAATGAGAAAACTATTTCCATAAGAAATAGTGTGCTGAGCTCTATAGCAGTCATTTGTTATTCAATTTGGTTTGAGATATAGAATTATCCACTTACATATCCAAATGCATAACTCATAAGAATTTTAGCTTGTATTGACTATCATAAATTCGACATGTGCGTCATGCCCTATGGTGGCACTAATTTACAAATGATACTCTCAAAGGTTAAATCAATAGTTGATATAGTATATGAAGCTTCTAGCTGAAAATTCAAGAATATATTCTTATATAAAGTAAGATGTTATTTGATTATATGTTTATTGGTCCGTAGGAAATGTAAAGAACACGCCATTTTGCTAGAGAACTAGAAAACAAAGCTATGTGGATCTTCTCATTTTACAGTACCAGTTTAGCAGCGGTCAAACTTATTATGTTGTCCAGATCCATATCCTTTGTGTAAATAATATGTCGATTTGATGGAACTAGCTACCTACATTCAACTTCTTAATATCATGCATTGTGTTGTCTTCGAGTGAACAAGAGGTTCATTTTCAGACTCCGAATTTTTTTCTATGTTAGTTTAGCCAAATTGCTCCCACTATATGTATTTTCCAGATAGAGTCATCTGTCTACACATTGTTGGCTCACACTATTTATGCTTACTAAAATATATATACTGTTACGTGGCATTAAAGTACCATATCTGCATATCATCTTCAATTCCCTTCAACAAAAGGGATGTTGCCAAATAAATTTTGAAGATTTAATCCCTGACATTACTTACGTGGTGTCATTTTTTGAATGATTTTGGTAGGGGAAGCCCCTACAAAGTTTTTTTTGTAATAATAAGAACCCAAATTAGGGTATGTCTCATTTTAGTTTGTGAACCATCAAAAACTTTAAATAAATAATACCTCGCCACTTTCGTCAAGGCGCTGCAATGTGAAACACTTACTCTTTTCTCGAGTATGTCTATGTACTCCCTCCGTTCCTTAAAAAACTTCTCAATTTTATCTAGGTCTGATGTGGAATCTCCCTCCTCGCACGATGTCTGAAGTACAAAGTGTGTGTTAATCTCTATTGAACGGTTTCTTACCAAGGATTGTATTTTTGCAGCAAAAAGGTAAAGAAACAGTCAGAAGAAATTAACAATACAAACAGAAGCCCGTTTATTTAACTTACCAACTATGGATCACTTATGTTATAAAGGATAGAATTAGGCTGGTGGCACAACATTTTATTAGACTCTAGGCATTGCCAAGTGATCATAGGGTCATCTTGAGTTGTAATAGTCTAGATTCATTTAGCTACTGCTATTACTACCAATGCTCCAAAGGCTAAAGGCATCACTTCATGGGAAATGAGTTTGGGTGTTGTACTTAATTTGGCATACTCATATAGTAATTAAGAAGCCAATAAATGTCACACTTAAAATTGTCATGCTACTTTACCTAGGAACTCTGAAATTACAACCATAAGCAACTAATGGAATATGGTCAGCTAATTATCCTTGACTGTATCTTTATAGTTGTGATCATACATTTTTTCTTCTGGTCGGTGCTAGGTGTGGGAAAAAATGCTTCTTACACGACATAAAAAACGGTTTGAAAATGAACTAAAGTAGGTAAAAAAATCAGAACATTATGGTTGCACTTTACTCTCTATGCATTTCATTGTATATATAAGTACAATTACTTATCTCTGTTTCGAATTTGTTGTCTTTGATTTAGTCAGACATTATTTTAATGGGTAGTTAAAGTTTTTTACTATCATGTTTGTGCACTTATACATCTTTATTTTTTTTGAGGCGAATCAGTGGGTTTCCCCACTGTGTATATTTATAAATTAATAATAAAAGGCTGTAGAAAGGGCTGTTGCGAGAGAAAAGTAACAAAAGACCATCTAAAAGGCCATAAGCCAAAATAAAGAGAAAGAGGAAACATGGGTAACGAATTAACTAAATCTCTCTGATACGTCTCCGACGTATCGATAATTTCTTATGTTCTATGCCATATTATTGATGATACCTACATGTTTTATGCACACTTTATGTCATATTCGTGCATTTTCTGGAACTAACCTATTAACAAGATGCCGAAGTGCCGGTTCCTGTTTTCTGCTGTTTTTGGTTTCAGAAATCCTAGTAACGAAATATTCTCGGAATTGGACGAAATCAAGACCCAGGGTCCTATTTTTCCCGGAGTCTTCCAGAACACCCGAGAGCCGCAAGAGGGAAGCCCTGGGGGCCCACACCACACCCTGGCGCGGCCAGAGGGGGGCCGCGCCGCCCTATGGTGTGGGCCCCCCAGGCCCCCCCGACTCTGCCCTTCCGCCTACTTAAAGCCTCCGTCGCGAAACCCCTGATACGAAGAACCACGATACGGAAAACCTTCCAGAGCCGCCGCCATCGCGAAGCCAAGATCCGGGGGACAGGAGTCTCTGTTCCGGCACCCTGCCGGAGCGGGGAAGTGCCCCCGGAAGGCTTCTCCATCGACACCGCTGCCATCTCCACCGCCATCTTCATCACCGCTGCTGCTCCCATGAGGAGGGAGTAGTTCTCCATCGAGGCTCGGGGCTGTACCGGTAGCTATGTGGTTCATCTCTCTCCTATGTACTTCAATACAATAATCTCATGAGCTGCCTTACATGATTGAGATTCATATGATGATGCTTGTAATCTAGATGTCACTATGCTAGTCAAGTGAGTTTTACTCATGTGATCTCCGGAGACTCCTTGTCCCACGTGTGTAAAGGTGACAGTGTGTGCACGTGTGGGTCTCTTAGGCTATATTTCACAGAATACTTACTCACTGTTATGAATGGCGTAGTGAAGTGCTTATTTATATCTCTTTATGATTGCAATGTATTTTGTATCACAATTTATCTATGTGCTACTCTAGCAATGTTATTAAAGTAGTTTTATTCCTCCCGCACGGTGTAATGGTGACAGGTGTGTGCATCCGTGTTAGTACTTGGCGTATGCTATGATCATGATCTCTTGTAGATTGTGAAGTTAACTATTGCTATGATAGTATTGATGTGATCTATTCCTCCTACATAGTGTGAAGGTGACAGTGTGCATGCTTGTGTTAGTACTTGGTTTAGTCGTGTTGATCTTTCTTGCACTCTAAGGTTATTTAAATATGAACATTGAATTGTGGAGCTTGTTAACTCCGGCATTGAGGGTTCGTGTAATCCTACGCAATGTGTTCATCATCCAACAAAAGAGTGTAGAGTATGCATTTATCTATTCTGTTATGTGATCAATGTTGAGAGTGTCCACTAGTGAAAGTCTAATCCCTAGGCCTTGTTCCTAAATACTGCTGCGTTACTACTGCTTGTTTACTGTCCTGGGCAAAGCACTTTTCTGGTGCCGTTGCTACTTATTCATACCACCTGTATTTCACTATCTCTTCGCCGAACTAGTGCACCTATTAGGTGTGTTGGGGACTGATGGCGTGTATTTCACACGTTCGTTGGGCAACCCCAAGAGGAAGGTATGATGCGCACAGCAGCAAGTTTTCCCTCAGAAAGAAACCAAGGTTTATCGAACCAGGAGGAGCCAAGAAGCACGTTGAAGGTTGATGGCGGCGGGATGTAGTGCGGCGCAACACCGGAGATTCCGGCGCCAACGTGGAACCTGCACAACACAACCAAACTACTTTGCCCCAACGAAACGGTGAGGTTGTCAATCTCACCGAGCTTGCTGTAACAAAGGATTAACCGTATTGTGTGGAAGATGATTGTTTGCGGAGAAAACGGTAGAAACAAGTATTGCGATGGATTGTATTTCGGTAAAGAGAATTGGACCGGGGTCCACGAGTTCACTAGAGGTGTCTCTCCCATAAGACGAACAGCATGTTGGGTGAACAAATTACGGTTGGGCAATTGACAAATAAAGAGAGCATGACCATGCACATACATATCATGATGAGTATAGTGAGATTTAATTGGGCATTACGACAAAGTACATAGACCGCCATCCAACTGCATCTATGCCTAAAAAGTCCACCTTCGAGGTTATCATCCGAACCCCTCCGGTATTAAGTTGCAAGCAACGAGACAATTGCATTAAGTATGGTGCGTAATGTAATCAACAACTACATCCTTAGACATAGCATCAATGTTTTATCCCTAGTGGCAACAGACACAACACAACCTTAGAACTTTACATCACTTGTCCCGGTGTCAATGCGGGCATGAACCCACTATCGAGCATAAGTACTCCCTCTTGGAGTTAAAAGCATCTACTTGGCCGGAGCATCTACTAATAACGGAGAGCATGCAAGATCATAAACAACACATAAGCATAACTTTGATAATCAACATAACAAGTATTCTCTATTCATCGGATCCCAACAAACGCAACATATAGAATTACATATAGATGATCTTGATCATGATAGGCAGCTCACAAGATCCGACAATGATAGCACAATGGGGAGAAGACAACCATCTAGCTACTGCTATGGACCCATAGTCCGGGGGTAGACTACTCACTCATCACTCCGGAGGCGACCATGGCGGTGTAGAGTCCTCCGGGAGATGAATCCCCTCTCCGGCGGGGTGCCGGAGGCGATCTCCGGGATCCCCGAGATGGGATCGGCGGCGACGGCGTCTCGGTAATGTTTTCCGTATCGTGGCTCTCGGTGCTGGGGGTTTCGTCACGGAGGCTATTTGTAGGCGGAAGGGCAAGTCAAGAGGCGGCACGGGGGCCCACACCACGGGCCGGCGCGGCCGAGGGGGGCCGCGCCGCCCTAGGGTTTGGCGCCCCGTGGCCCCTCTTCGTCTCTCCTTCGGACTTCGGAAGCTTCGTGAGAAAATAGGCCTCTGGGCTTTTATTTCGTCCAATTCCGAGAATATTTCTTTACTAGGATTTACGAAACCAAAAACAGCGGAAAACGACAAGCGGCACTTCGGCATCTTGTTAATAGGTTAGTTCCGGAAAATGCACGAATATGATATAAAGTGTGCATAAAACATGTAGATAACATCAATAATGTGGCATGGAACACAAGAAATTATCGATACGTTGGAGACGTATCAGCATCCCCAAGCTTAGTTACGCTCGTCCCGAGCGGGTAAAACGATAACAAAGATAATTTACGGAGTGACATGCCATCATAAACTTGATCATACTATTTGTAAAGCATATGTAGAGAATGCAGCGATCAAAACAATGTGTATGACATGAGTAAACAAGTGAATCATAAAGCAAAGACTTTTCATGAATAGCACTTCAAGACAAGCATCAATAAGTCTTGCATAAGAGTTAACTCATAAAGCAATAATTCAAAGTAAAGGTATTGAAGCAACACAAAAGAAGATTAAGTTTCAGCGGTTGCTTTCAACTTGTAACATGTATATCTCATGGATATTGTCAACATAGAGTAATATAATAAGTGCAATAAGCAAGTATGTAGGAATCAATGCACGAGTTCACACAAGTGTTTGCTTCTTGAGGTGGAGAGAAATAGGTGAAGCTGACTCAACATAAAAGTAAAGAGAATGGTCCTCATAGAGGAAAAGCATCGATTGCTATATTTGTGCTAGAGCTTTGATTTTGAAAACATGAAACAATTTTGTCAACGGTAGTAATAAAGCATATGCATCATGTAAATTATATCTTATAAGTTGCAAGCCTCATGCATAGTGTACTAATAGTGCTCGCACCTTGTCCTAATTAGCTTGGACTACCGGATTATCACCGCAATACATATGCTTTAACCAAGTATCACAAAGGGGTACCTCTATGCCGCTTTGTACAAAGGTCTAAGGAGAAAGCTCGCATTTGGATTTCTCGCTTTTGATTATTCTCAACTTAGACATCCATACCGGGACAACATAGACAACAGATAATGGACTCCTCTTTTAATGCTTTAAGCATTCAACAACAATTAATTCTTTTCTCATTAGAGATTTGAGGATGTTTGTCCAAAACTGAAACTTCCACCATGGAACATGGCTTTAGTTAGCGGCCCAATGTTCTTCTCTCACAATATGCATGCTCAAACCATTCAACTCCGTGTAGATCGCCCTTACTTCAGACAAGACGAACATGCATAGCAACTCACATGAAATTCAACAATGAGTTGATGGCGTTCCCCGATAAACATGGTTATCGCACAACAAGCAACTTAATAAGAGATAAAGTGCATAATTACATATTCAATACCACAATAGTTTTTAAGCTATTTGTCCCATGAGCTATATATTGCAAAGGTGAATGATGGAATTTTAAAGGTAGCACTCAAGCAATTTACTTTGGAATGGCTGGAAAATACCATGTAGTAGGTAGGTATGGTGGACACAAATGGCATAGTGGTTGGCTCAAGTATTTTGGATGCATGAGAAGTATTCCCTCTCGATACAAGGTTTAGGCTAGCAAGGCTTGTTAGAAACAAACACAAGGATGAACCGGTGCAGCAAAACTCACATAAAAGACATATTGAAAACATTATAAAACTCTACACCGTCTTCCTTGTTGTTCAAACTCAATACTAGAAATTATCTAGACCTTAGAGAAACCAAATATGCAAACCAAATTTTAGCATGCTCTATGTATTTCTTCATTAATGGGTGCAAAGCATATGATGCAAGAGCTTAAACATGAGCACAACAATTGCCAAGTATCACATTACCCAAAACATTTATAGCAATTACTACATGTATCATTTTCCAATTCCAACCATATAACAATTTAACGAAGGAGAAACTTCGCCATGAATACTATGAGTAGAAACCAAGGACATATTTGTCCATATGCTACAGCGGAGTGTGTATCTCTCCCATAAAGTGAATGCTAGGATCCATTTTATTCAAACAAAACAAAAACAAAAACAAACCGACGCTCCAAGAAAAAGCACATAAGATGTGGCCGAATAAAAATGTAGTTTCAGGGGAGGAACCTGATAATTTGTTGATGAAGAAGGGGATGCCTTGGGCATCCCCAAGCTTAGACACTTGAGTCTTCTTGATATATGCAGGGGTGAACCACCGGGTGCATCCCCAAGCTTAGAGCTTTCACTCTCCTTGATCATGTTGCATCATACTCCTCTCTTGATCCTTGAAAACTTCCTCCACACCAAACTCGAAACAACTCATTAGAGGGTTAGTGCACAATATAAATTGACATATTCAGAGGTGACACACTCATTCTTAACACTTCTGGACATTGCATAATGCTACTGGACATTAGTGGATCAAAGAAATTCATCCAACATAGCGAAAGAGGCAATGCGAAATAAAAGGCAGAATCTGTCAAAACAGAACAGTTCGTATTGACGAATTTTAAAATGGCACCAGACTTGCTCAAATGAAAATGCTCAAATTGAATGAAAGTTGCGTACATATCTGAGGATCATGCACGTAAATTGGCATAATTTTCTGAGCTTCCTGCAGGGCAGTGGGCTCAGATTCGTGACAGCAAAGAAATCTGGAACTGCGCAGTAATCCAAATCTAGTACTTACTTTTCTATCAACGGCTTAACTTGGCACAACAAAACTCAAAACTAAGATAAGGAGAGGTTGCTACAGTAGTAAACAACTTCCAAGACACAAAATAAAAACAAAGTACTGTAGGTAAAAACATGGGTTGTCTCCCATAAGCGCTTTTCTTTAACGCCTTTCAGCTAGGCGCAGAAAGTGTGTATCAAGTAACATCGAGAGATGAAGCATCAACATCATTACCAGCGGTGTTGGGAGTTTTATCAATTTTAGGCCTATAGTAATTCTTTGGTTTAGGCACCTTAGAGACATACATGAATTTTTGCTCCTTACCCACATAAGCTTTCTCATTAAATTTAAGAGAAGAAAAAGTTGAACCCAATTTTCTCATAGCTTCTTCAAGTTTACCAATTCTATGGGTTTGATTATCATGGATAGCACAAGTTTCTAGAGTAGCAATTCTTTCATTAATTCCTCCTAGGATTTTATCAAGTTTATCAGTATTATCCAGTAATATTTCCATTTTAGTTTCAATGCTACAATTTTTCTCTATGGTTTCCAATTTTTTTCATAACATCCTCAAGGGAGGTTTCACTTTTAGTTTCATTAACAGGTGGTGTTCCAAATAAACTCTCAATAATGCAACTAGCTTCTTGTTATCACCAGATTTTGGCTAAATCAGGAGGTGGGCCGCGATCAAGATGGGCTTGGAAGATTACATATGAAAGATCTATGAAGCGGCCTCGCACGGAGGAGTTGGGCTAGTTAGCCCGTGTATCTTAGTAGAATAAATTATGTATCGATTTAGAAGTTAGAGTTTATCTCGTGCACGGTTTAGTGCACATCACATTAGAAAGTCCACGGACTATAAATATGTACCTAGGGTTTATGGAATCAAACAACAACTCACGTTCAACCCCAAAAACAAACCAATCTCGGCGCATCGCCAACTCCTTCGTCTCGAGGGTTTCCTATCGGGTAAGCGACATGCTTGCCTGGATCGCATCTTGCGATCTAGGCGGCCACAACCCGCGTTGTTCATACGTTGCTCGTGCTTGAAGCGCTTTTGATGGCGAGCAACGTAGTTATCATTAGATGTGTTAG
>NC_061508.1:87794893-87858929 GCF_022539505.1 Lolium rigidum
TCTTCATGAACTTGTTTATTTACAAGATTCCTATGCATAGGAAGCATGTTAGACTTAAATATGTTTTTGAATTTGCCTCTTGATGCTCTCTTTTGCTTCACATACTATCTTTTGCGAGTGCATCATTAAAACTGCTTGAGCCCATCTTAACGGCTATAAAGAAAGAACTTCTTGGGAGATAACCCATGTGTTATTTTGCTACAGTACTTTGTTTTATATTTGTGTCTTGGAAGTTGTTTACTACTGTAGCAACCTCTCCTTATCTTAGTTTTGTGTTTTGTTGTGCCAAGTAAAGTCTTTGATAGTAAAGTAAGTACTAGATTTGGATTACTGCGCAGTTCCAGATTTCTTTGCTGTCACGAATCTGGGTCTACCTCCTGTAGGTAGCTCAGAAAATTAAGCCAATTTACGTGCCTGATCCTTAGATATGTACGCAACTTTCATTCAATTTGAGCATTTTCATTTGAGCAAGTCTGGTGGCCTAATAAAATCCATCTTTACGGATCTGTTACTGTTTTGACAGATTCTGCCTTTTATTTCGCATTGCCTCTTTTGCTATGTTGGATGAATTTCTTTGATCCATTAATGTCCAGTAGCTTTATGCAATGTCCAGAAGTGTTAAGAATGATTGTGTCACCTCTGAACATGTTAATTTTTATTGTGCACTAACCCTCTAATGAGTTGTTTCGAGTTTGGTGTGGAGGAAGTTTTCAAGGATCAAGAGAGGAGTATGATGCAATATGATCAAGGAGAGTGAAAGCTCTAAGCTTGGGGATGCCCCGGTGGTTCACCCCTGCATATTCTAAGAAGACTCAAGCGTCTAAGCTTGGGGATGCCCAAGGCATCCCCTTCTTCATCGACAACATTATCGGGTTCCTCCCACGAAACTATATTTTTATTCCGTCACATCTTATGCACTTTGCTTGGAGCGTCGGTTTGTTTTTGTCTTTTGTTTTGTTTGAATAAAATGGATCCTAGCATTCACTTTGTGGGAGAGAGACACGCTCCGCTGTAGCATATGGACAAGTATGTCCTTAGGCTCTACTCATAGTATTCATGGCGAAGTTTCTTCTTCGTTAAATTGTTATATGGTTGGAATTGGAAAATACTACATGTAGTAACTCTAAAATGTCTTGGATAATTTGATACTTGGCAATTGTTGTGCTCATGTTTAAGCTCTTGCATCATATACTTTGCACCCATTAATGAAGAAACACTTAGAGCTTGCTAATTTGGTTTGCATATTTGGTTTCTCTAGAGTCTAGATAATATCTAGTATTGAGTTTTGAACAACAAGGAAGACGGTGTAGAATCTTATAATGTTTACAATATGTCTTTTATGTGAGTTTTGCTGCACCGTTCATCCTTGTGTTTGTTTCAAATAACCTTGCTAGCCTAAACCTTGTATCGAGAGGGAATACTTCTCATGCATCCAAAATACTTGAGCCAACCACTATGCCATTTGTGTCCACCATACCTACCTACTACATGGTATTTATCCGCCATTCCAAAGTAAATTGCTTGAGTGCTACCTTTAAAATTCCATCATTCACCTTTGCAATATATAGCTCATGGGACAAATAGCTTAAAAACTATTGTGGTATTGAATATGTACTTATGCACTTTATCTCTTATTAAGTTGCTTGTTGTGCGATAACCATGTTTTACGGGGACGCCATCAACTATTCTTTGTTGAATATCATGTGAGTTGCTATGCATGTCCGTCTTGTCCGAAGTAAGAGAGATCTACCACCTTAATGGTTGGAGCATGCATATTGTTAGAGAAGAACATTGGGCCGCTAACTAAAGCCATGATTCATGGTGGAAGTTTCAGTTTTGGACATATATCCTCAATCTCATATGAGAATAATAATTGTTGCCGCATGCTTATGCATTAAAGAGGAGTCCATTATCTGTTGTCCATGTTGTCCCGGTATGGATGTCTAAGTTGAGAATAATCAAAAGCGAGAAATCCATAATGCGAGCTTTCTCCTTAGACCTTTGTACAGGCGGCATGGAGGTACCCCATTGTGACACTTGGTTAAAACATGTGCATTGCAAAGATCCGGTAGTCCAAGCTAATTAGGACAAGGTGCGGGCACTATTAGTATACTATGCATGAGGCTTGCAACTTGTAAGGTATAATTTACATAACTCATATGCTTTATTACTACCGTTGACAAAATTGTTTCATGTTTTCAAAATAAAAGCTCTAGCACAAATATAGCAATCGATGCTTTCCTCTTTGAAGGACCATTCTTTTACTTTTATGTTGAGTCAGTTCACCTATCTCTCTCCACCTCAAGAAGCAAACACTTGTGTGAACTATGCATTGATTCCTACATACTTGCATATTGTACTTGTTATATTACTCTATGTTGACAATTATCCACGAGATATATATGTTACAAGTTGAAAGCAACCGCTGAAACTTAATCTTCCTTTGTGTTGCTTCAATGCCTTTACTTTGATTTATTGCTTTATGAGTTAACTCTTATGCAAGACTTATTGATGCGTGTCTTGAAGTACTATTCATGAAAAGTCTTTGCTTTATGATTCACTTGTTTACTCATGTCATTACCATTGTTTTGATCGCTGCATCCACTACATATGTTTACAAATAGTATGATCAAGGTTATGATGGCATATCACTTCAGAAATTATCTTTGTTATCGTTTTACTCGCTCGGGACGAGCAGAACTAAGCTTGGGGATGCTTGATACGTCTCCGACGTATCGATAATTTCTTATGTTCTATGCCATATTATTGATGATACCTACATGTTTTATGCACACTTTATGTCATATTCGTGCATTTTCCGGAACTAACCTATTAACAAGATGCCGAAGTGCCGGTTCCTGTTTCTGCTGTTTTTGGTTTCGAAATCCTAGTAACGAAATATTCTCGGAATTGGACGAAATCAAGACCCAGGGTCCTATTTTTCCCGGAGCCTTCCAGAACACCCGAGAGCCGCCAGAGGGAAGCCCTGGGGGCCCCACACCACACCCTGGCGCGGCCAGGGGGGGGCCGCACCGCCCTATGGTGTGGGCCCGCCAGGCCCCCCCGACTCTGCCCTTCCGCCTACTTAAAGCCTCCGTCGCGAAACCCCTGATACGAAGAACCACGATACGGAAAACCTTCCAGAGCCGCCGCCATCGCGAAGCCAAGATCTGGGGGACAGGAGTCTGCGTTCCGGCACCCTGCCGGAGCGGGGAAGTGCCCCGGAAGGCTTCTCCATCGACACCGCTGCCATCTCCACCGCCATCTTCATCACCGCTGCTTGCTCCCATGAGGAGGGAGTAGTTCTCCATTGAGGCTCGGGGCTGTACTCGGTAGCTATGTGGTTCATCTCTCTCCTATGTACTTCAATACAATAATCTCATGAGCTGCCTTACATGATTGAGATTCATATGATGATGCTTGTAATCTAGATGTCACTATGCTAGTCAAGTGAGTTTTACTCATGTGATCTCCGGAGACTCCTTGTCCCACGTGTGTAAAGGTGACGAGTGTGTGCACCGTGTGGGTCTCTTAGGCTATATTTCACAGAATACTTATTCACCTGTTATGAATGGCGTAGTGAAGTGCTTATTTATATCTCTTTATGATTGCAATGTATTTTGTATCACAATTTATCTATGTGCTACTCTAGCAATGTTATTAAAGTAGTTTTATTCCTCCCGCACGGTGTAATGGTGACGGTGTGTGCATCCGTGTTAGTACTTGGCGTATGCTATGATCATGATCTCTTGTAGATTGTGAAGTTAACTATTGCTATGATAGTATTGATGTGATCTATTCCTCCTACATAGTGTGAAGGTGACAGTGTGCATCGTTGTGTTAGTACTTGGTTTAGTCGTGTTGATCTTTCTTGCACTCTAAGGTTATTTAAATATGAACATTGAATTGTGGAGCTTGTTAACTCCGGCATTGAGGGTTCGTGTAATCCTACGCAATGTGTTCATCATCCAACAAAAGAGTGTAGAGTATGCATTTATCTATTCTGTTATGTGATCAATGTTGAGAGTGTCCACTAGTGAAAGTCTAATCCCTAGGCCTTGTTCCTAAATACTCGCTGCGTTACTACTGCTTGTTTCTTGTCTCGGGCAAAGCACTTTTCTGGTGCCGTTGCTACTTATTCATACCACACTGTATTTCACTATCTCTTCGCCGAACTAGTGCACCTATTAGGTGTGTTGGGGACACAAGAGACTTCTTGCTTTGTGGTTGCGGGGTTGCATGAGAGGGATATCTTTGACCTCTTCCTCCACGAGATCGATAAACCTTGGGTGATCCACTTAAGGGAAACTTGCTGCTATTCTACAAACCTCTGCTCTTGGAGGCCCAACACTGTCTACAAGAATAGAAGCTCCCGTAGACATCACTCTCCACCCAATTTTTGAGCCCTGAATAAGACTTCCTAGAAGCCTTATGAACCAAGAGTGCCAACTCTGCCTTTAATATCTTCCTGCATCTGTATAGATTAGGGTTAGTACCCTTAAAAATGAAGTCATTCCTGATCATCCAGATAGCCCATGAAGTCAATATTATTAATTCCATGAAGAAAGGCACCGTTAATTCATTCTTCAGGCTGGCAATAATATTCTGAATATCCTGCTGAAGAGGAGGTGTCTTATACATCTTTACTAATATGGACGAGCGCAACAACGCGTGCACATATGTTCTAGTATGGAAGAAAGCAGAAGGACTACCTCTGTGTAAAGGGAATTGGCATGTCATTAATTAAGGCTAGGAGGCAGTGTGATTGCAGTTCTCTTCGCTGTCCAACATCAATGAAAAAAACCTCTTGCTCAGTCAAATATCTAGAGAGTTTATCCTCAACTTTATGAACTTCTTCTGATCTTCTATTTTTTGTTTCAATACAAAGGATATTAGAAATAAGATACTAATACATATGTGATACTAATATGTCAATACAAATGTTTACCTTTCCTTAGGTTTATTTTCTAGATATGGTTATTTCCTATGGCCCAACTGTCCACATTTTGTACATTTGTTTGTGGTGCCATACTTATTTTTCTCCTTTGCCTTTCCTTTGACTCCATTTTATTGCGCCTTCTCTTCGGCGCCATCAACCTGATCTTTTCATATGCCAACTAAATTTTTATCCCCTTCACCATCTTCAGGACAACCTTTGATTTTTGAATTCCTCTGTCCTTCTATGGATCTCTTTGAAATCGGTGGCAACATCTTATAATCTAGACTAACATGAGGCAAATGAGACTTGTGTGTGATGGGCTCAATCTCGGCCCATCATAGACTGCCCGGAACATACTCACTGAGTAGTACTGATGCACATATGGATGGAAGTTTGTATTTGTCGTCCCTATAATGAATGCAAGTTCATTATCGCAAGACTTCCCGGTGTTCTGCCATTCTAGGCAAGCACACTCACAACTACCTATCTACACAACTTGGCTAAGATTATTCTTGTTGATGTCTTTAACCTCACAACTTTCTCATGTTGATCTTCCAACATTGTGATGAAGTTATCTATTCCTAGTATCTATTTGTTGAATGATAGGAGGTAGCTAGTATAATTCCACTGAGAAGTTTCCCAACCTCTCTCCGCCTATGAAAAAGCTTCATGATTTTCTCTCTAAGCGAGTCGGATAGCTCATCTGCGGAAGGTCATTCATTCTTTTCATACAACATTTTAAGGTCTCAGCTAGATTATTGTGAATGTCATCACATTTTATTTCCATGTTGAAGTCACATCTCATCCACTTTAATTTATGAACTTATGATAAGTACTCAAGTAGTTAGCTACCTCATGCTTAGCTTCAAGTACTTGGCCATATGTTTGTTAGATGTTTCTACACGATAAGCCTTGTCTGCTGGCCACATCCGACCAAAATAACATCTCCATGTTTCTTTTTGTAGTTTTCCATTAGTTTCCTAAAGCATTTCCTTTGCTCAACTTGAGGAATTTGTTTTAACTGCATTCTCTAACTCTCTGCATGTATCATGTATCTGTACAGATAGCTAGATTTTAGAGATGTCATATTTCCTATGCATGTTTTTGCATAAGACAACTCTAATTATCGCCGGTCTCTCAAGCAAAGAATCCAAATGCCAAAGGAAACGTCCAATTATATCCATATAGTGATGTACATGTTGGTAACTAACCATTTCACAATATGTGCATAAAATTAGAGTCTATACTTACATGGTAAAATTGCTTCCTTGCCCCACATATCCTTGTACTGCTCAATTTTTCCCAATACACGAAACACTACTTGTTTCTCCCTCCCCGCCCAGCCGAGCCTCGTGAATACCCACATAGACTATTTTCATCCAGCCAAGACACTTTGACCATTAATGCGCTAATAGTGGAATCCTGAGGTACTCCCTTGATGGGCCGCCCAAAATGTTGTTGAGTGACACCACACAAGATCTCTCTCGATGTTTGGCCCCACATCGTCACTAATAGTATGGCTAAGCAACTTATAAACCTGAAAGTGAAGCAGTGAAGCACCACGAGCTTGGATACACCATGTGGAAACTAGATCAAATTAATTGGTATATCCGAGTCTCGGGGTTTTTGGAATAGATTTAATTTTCTCTAGTGTTATTTTTAGAAAACCATGATTAAATTCAAAAGTGAAGTAGGGGTTTGCCATCCACCACAGACCTTAAAATCCAACCATCTATGGTGTGTTCTCTCGACAACTTGCCATCCACCACTAAATAAAGTTAAATCCATTTAAGTTAATTTAACTAGAAAGTGAAGAAGAGATTTTCCAACTGTCTCGGTGTGTATCATGAACGAACTTGTCATCCACCATCTGTTTGTTAAACTCCATTTCAAGTTAATTAAATTTTATTTCAGGTTAATTAAGATCGTAAGTGAAACGGGCATTTGTACCAGTCTACACTATAAAATCCAACCGTTCGTGGCTGCATTCTTTGCACGAACTTACCATCCACCATCTCTTAATTAAACTCCACTTTAATTTAATTAAACTCCATTTCAAATTAGTTAAACTCGTAAGAGAAGCATGGATTTGCTACCAACCTACACTGTAAAATCTAACCGCCTCAGGTGCCATCCACCATCCGTTAATTAAACTCATAAGTGAATGAGACATTTCCTACCAGCCTACACCGCAAAATCCAACCGTCTCAGGTGTGTTCTCTCCGCGGACTTGCCAACCACCATTAAGTAAAATCCGTTTTTTGCGATCTATCAATAATCATCAAAAGCACTACAAAAAGATCCAAAAGTAGTAAAAATTATAAATAGGTCGGTCACTAGACCACCTAGCGATGACTAAAGTCACTTGTGCGCAACACTGTCTTCACCCCATCAACCATTGGAGCCGGATAAAGCTTGTCGTTGATCCATTCTTCCCCGGGCTTAGTCCATTGTCTCTTCTTCCCCGTTAGGTCCCTCGCGTCCTTCCTATTCTCGTGGTTTTGATGTGTCTTTTGCCCCGTTCGGTACTTGCCTCCTTTACCCCTGTCACATTTTTCCTACATCTTCATTCCTCTCATTCGATCAGCCAACTCCCCGTTATTAGCTAAAAAATGGCAGGAGACATCTACACCAAGGGTGGGAAAAGAGGTGTGCGTACAAGCTGCCAGATTGAGACGGCAAGGAGAGGAGTAAATAATATAATGGGAGATGATAGGAAAAGGGCAAGAGAGGGTGGAGGCAATGAGGCTCCTTATATAGGCTAGGCCGTGCCAAAATGAAGGTGTGAAGATGAACAAAAGTCAACTCAAGATTGACTTTCAAAACCAGCTGTGTTAACTCAGGTTTGGTGTTTTTAATGGCAACTAGGTCACATAACAGGTAATTTAGCGTTGGTTTTACATTTTTATTTTAATTGGCGGCAGGGGCATTCATAGCAGATGGTTGAGTATTTCATATTTTTTGTGGATACCACATATGACCTTACTTGGGTTCCTTAAAATGATTTTTTTTTTTCAAATTCTGGATCAAACTAGAGCACATCTATAGCTCTAATTTGAATTAATTTTGGAAAATCGCACGGAACTCTTTTAAATGGGGAAAATTCGTTAGAAATAAAGAAAAGTCAAGATATCTAGGATTTTTCCATCTCATGTGATCTAATATTTTTCAAAATTGGAGTGCCGCTGTTTTTCGTAGTATTTAGTTGCTTCATGAAATGAACCCCATCTAGCACTAAAAATGGTCCAAAAAAATTTTGTGAGCACTTTTGTTTGCCATCCCAAGATGGACCTATGTGCAAAACTTTGGGCGCACTATCGTGAAGGGGGTTGTTGAATTTTCCATCACTTGGTCATCTGTGTTGAAAGCCAGGATAAGTCAGAACGAACAGCAATTTTTAGAAGACATTCTAAAAATATTTTTGAGAACTTAGGTTTTGTATTTGTTTTTTTAGATAAAAGGCACTCAAGTGCCCGACTTTGAATTAACAAAGCCACCAACGGCGAGAACGATACAAAGTGCTGAACCCAGCTTACAAAACGACACCACACACCCACACGCACTACCGAAGAAACTACAGCCAGAATTGGACCAACAAGCTCAGCCAAAGCGCCTACGAGGACTCGGGGTAGAACTGGAGTCTACAGTGTCGGGCCGGAGCTCACTCGAGAGTGAGCCATTTTTCACGCGCGCCTCAACAACACTCCACCGTCGCAGAAACACCACCGGAAGCCGACCACCACCGGGGACCGACCCACATTGCTCACAAACCGAACAGCAGCGCCAAGGAAGCTCGACAAGGGGAGGGCACGGAGCAAGCCTTGCCGAAGATCGCCGAAGAATCACCTCCGTCACAACCAACGGTGAGCCTCGCGCTGTGGGCTCCAAGACGGTGTCTTCAAGAAGAGTACGACACCGAGTGCCGCCACCGCCCGATCCGAGGATCTTGGGTTTTCACCCGGACGAAGTAGAGTGACGGAGATTGGCCTCACGTCGCCTTCAACAAGGGAACGCCGTCCGCGGACGCCGCCGCCGTGGCCCGAGGGGCAAAGGTTTCCCTTTGGCAACATCACCGCCATCTACACCCCACAGCACTCAGCTCGCCGACCACCACGCCGCCCCCACGGCCGTGGTCACCGGCCAGCACCAGAGTCATTGGCTCGCCCGCCAACCAACATGACTCCCACCTTCCAGGGCCGCCGCCCCGGCGTCCCGGCTCGAGCACCGAAGAACGAGAGAGGAGACGGGAAAAAACTCCGCCGCGAGGACCCCGGATACCGGCGAGGCTCCGGAAGGGGTTCCCTTTCCAGATCGACACCCGGCCGCCATGGCTGTCGGCGTCACTGGATCTAGGGCAGAGGAGGATGGGCTCGACATGGGACCGGGGCCCCTGCCCCGGCCCGAGCTCGAGGCGGCGGACGGCCGCACTACCCACTCCCCGCCAGGATCCCGACCGGAAGCCACCACCGCACCACCGGCGGCCTCCCAGGCCGCGCCGACCCTCACGTCGCAGCACCCCCGGCCTCCTTCCCGATCCAGATCGGGCGCCAGCTCGCGCCGCCCGCCGCCGTCGCCTCACCCGAGAGCGAAGCCACCGCCGCGCGCGCACGCCGAAGACCCGTAGCCACCACGCCGCCGTCAAGCAGCCCACGCCGCCGCGCCCCACGTCCGGCGCCGCGCCCCCGCCGACCGCATCGGCCCGCGCCGCCACCGCCAAACGAGGGGAGAAGAGGTCCCGCCGCCGCCGGCGCCCCCGGGCTTTGCCCGGCGACGCCTTGTGGCGGCGGCAGGGGTGGGAGGGAGGGGGAGGAGGCTGGCGGCGGGGAGGAGTTAGGGTTCGCCCACCCACTCGCGGGAGCGGGCAGGACGAACGGGAGGAGTTGTCTTGTATTTGTTTTCCTGGCAACTAGGGAACATAACATGGCTCTTTGCGTTGGTTTAATATTCTTCTGATAATTCTACATTTTATTTGATTTTTTTTCAAAATATGGTCAAAATTGGCTGCAGGGGCATTCGCAGTAAATGGTTGAATATTGTCCACCGAGTGAAGAAAGGGAGTGGCCACGGACTTCGTAGGAGTGAGCCCGCCCGTGCGCCCTGCATAAAGGTCTCCTTACACGGGTCCGGCCCGGCTATGGCTCAGCCCGGAAAGAACTCATGGGACAAGTTCGGAGTTTTTCCCACTACTGGACTGAAGCGTTTGCGCCATCAGCACACAATGGAGGGCCAGTATATTCGTGACAAAGTTAGGCCGCCACATGGAAGTTAGCTAGGTTGTAGCCCCGGCCACACACCCAGTGTAGTTGAGCTTCATGTACCACGTTCCGGCCACGCGTCACCCCGAGCTACGTGTCTGAGCGGACAATATAAAAGAATGCCATGGCTGCCGCGGACAGATGGGAGGTTGACGAGGAAAGTAACTAAGGTCTAAGGGCATCTCCAACCGGGCGACCCAAACGGACGCGCTGGGCCGTCTGTTTTGGGCCGTTTGCGTGCCTGAGCGGACGCGCGGACGGAGCCCCGCGTCCGCGCGTCCGTTTGGGTCGCGCGCTGCGTCCAACGCGGCAGATTTGGGTCGCGGCGCTCTATGGTATGTTTTTCTTGTAAATTCACTAGAAAAACGCAAAAAATATTATATAGAATATATAAAATAGTACAAATGCTCAAAATGTATTACACATTACATAGTCCATGTAATCAAGGATAAAGTATTATTCAAATAAAATGAAAAAACGATACAAATGCTCTAGGCTTCAGGATTTCCTTCATCATTGTTGTTTGCAGCATTATTGCCTACGTGCTGCCACATGTGCTCGACCAAATCAGCCTGAAGCTGGTTGTGTACAGCTAGATCTCGAATTTCATGGTGCGCATGAAGAATGTCCTGGAACGATGCCGGAGCACCTTGATGAGGAGTAACCAACTCTCCTTGGCCTTCCCAGTCATTATCAAAGAGTGAATCATCCCGCTCTACCTCAACAATTATATTATGCATGATTACACAAGCGGTCATCACCTCCCACAGAGTTTGCACATCCCAGGCTCGCGGCGGTGTCTCGACGATAGCCCAACGAGCTTGGAGGATGCCAAACGCCCGCTCGACATCTTTCCGGGCTGCCTCCTGCTCTTTGGCAAACCTTGCCTCCTGCTCTGAGTTGGGGTTTCGAATTGTCTTCACGGGTGTAGCCCAAGGTGGATGGATACCATCAGCAAGGTAGTACCCCTTGGTGTAGTGGTGGCCATTGATCTCAAAATCCACATCAGGGGACTGACCGTACGCTAGCCTATCAAACACCGGAGAGCGCTGCAGCATATTGATGTCATTGTGCGAGCCAGTCATTCCGAAGAATGAGTGCCAAATCCATGTGTCATGGGAAGCAACAGCCTTCAAGAATGACCGTGCACCCCTCGGAATGGCCGCCGTATGCCCCCGCCAACCAAAGGGGCAGTTCTTCCACTCCCGAGTGCATGCAGTCTATGCTGCCAAGCATCCCGGGAAAACCCCTGGAAGCGTTGATTGACAACAGACGAGCTGTGTCCTCTGCAGTAGGTTGCCGGAGGTACTGTTCTCCGAACGAACCGATCACCGCTTCTGCAGAACCTGTACATCGCTTCCAAGCCGGTAGACTCACTCATGCGCGTGTACTCATCTACAAAATCACCGGCAACGCCATATGCGAGCATCCTAATCGCTGCAGTGCATTTCTGGTACGAAGAGAGGCCTACCTTGCCAATTGCATCCACTTTCGCGCAGAAGTAGTCATCGTAGACCTTGACGCCGTCCATTATCCGGCAGAACAACGGCCTGGACATCCGAAAACGCCGGCGAAACAGGGTCGGCGTGAACAATGCCTTGGGTTGGAAGTAGTCGGTGAAGAGCTGGTCGTGGCCGCGTTCTCTTTTGCGGTCCAAGGCGGCCGCGCGCCCCGACAAGGACCCCCGGTGCATGGGGATTTGCGAGACAATGTGCTCGTGGATGAGCAGCGCAGCATCCGTGAAAAATTCGTCGTCGGACTCCTCTTCTGACAACGTGTCGATGAAGTTCTTGAAGTAGTATTCGTCGTCGCTGTCCACCATGATCTGAAAAGGGACACATTTTAGTTCGAGCATTTGAACGAACACCTCGCAGGCGGAGGCGATCCAAATGCTTACGTAGGGACCTGCGGAAGCGGCCGTCTCGGACGACGTGCGGTCCGGAAACACGGTGCGGGGAGAGCTCACCTCCGGCGGAAACGGCGCAGGCTGCGAACGGCGGGAGGTGTCGCGACGGTGAGAGGACAACAGCGCCGGCGGCGCGTCCTCCGACTCTGCTACGACGCGGCGAAAGCAGCGCGGGACCTCGACCTATGCTTCCGCCCCGCTTGCCGGCGTCTCGACGACGATGGCCGGCGTCGACGCGCTCTCAAATCGCCGGTCCGTGGGTGGCGGCGGAGCGGTGGGGAGATGTGTGCGACGGGCTTGTGTTTTGGGAGGCGGACAGGGCGGGCCAGGGGCGGACAAGGGAGGACGCGAGCGACCAGCCTTTCGCGTCCGCGGCCACGCAAACTCGTCCAAGATTTGGGCCGGATTTGGGTCGTCCCGGACGCCGCGGCCATCCGTTTTAGGGATGGGTCCGCGCGCTGGGCCGCGGTTTTGTCCGTTTCGACCCATCCGGACGCGCGGGCGCGGGATGGGTCGCCCGGTTGGAGATGCCCTGGGCATCTTGGACGAGTTTGCGTGGCCGCGGACGCGAAAGGCTGGTCGCTCGCGTCCGCCCCTTGTCCGCCCCTGGCCCGCCTGTCTGCCTCCCAAAACAGAAACACTCCACTGTACTCCCAAAACCTAGAGATGGCCGACGAAGCGACTGCCGCCGCCACCGCCACCACCGCCACCATCGGAGAGGAGGCACTGCTCGCGGCCGTTGCCGCTCTTGCCGTGGAGGCGGCTCCTGAACTGGACGCTCCGGTGGTCGTGGAGCCCGGGCCGCCGACGAAGAAGGCGAAGCCCGAGCTCACCGCGGAGCAGAGGGCGATGGAGACCAAGAAGCAGGGGGACCGGCGCAGGGCGTGTGATCAACGGAATAAGGCAGCCGCCGCCGAGGAGGAGCGGCTGCGGGCAGCGGAGCAGCTCCTCGAACTCCAAACGGTGGCGAAGAACACTCTCCTTCAAGAGCAGCATGCGCAGGCCATGCTCTTTTACGGCCACGCAGCGCTCGGCCAGCGCATGATCATCCCCGGCATCGGCGCGGCCTCGGGGGGGAGCTCGGCCTCGTCCGTGACCCGGCCCCTTCCTCCAAGGTCAACTGCCCCACCGACTGCCCCGTTTGGGCACGAAATGGGGGCGCATTCGAGGCGGCACGCGTACTCGATCCACGGGATGGGTCACCGGAGGTGGGCGAGTCCATGACGGGGCCGTCACCTTCGTCCATTGACCTGAACCGTGCGCCGGCGAACTCCAAAGGCACCAAGAACCTGGGAGCAGCTGCGATGGCCGGTGCACGCAACCTGTTCGATGATTTGTCGGCCGCGCGCGCGCAGTCACCGTCCACCGTGCAGGTCCCTCCGTCTTTCGCGCAGACAATGCCGACGACCCTGCCATATCCTTCGACACAGCTGGCTCCCCAGCCACCTCCCATTGACACACAGGAGGGCACAACTGCCTGTCCCGGCAGCATAAACATCGAGGAGGAGCCGTTGTTCGGTGAGGGCCTCACACAAGCCGCAGCTGCACAAGCTCGAGGTCGCCGGGTAAGCAAACGAACTGCCAACTACACGGAGAAGGAGGACAAGGTGCTCGTCGATGGATGGTTGACCATCGGGCAAGATGCGTTGACGGGTGCCGAGCAGAAGGGGACCGCATTCTGGCGCCGGATCTATGAATACTTCCATGAACATCGCAAATATGGACAGGAGCCATTTGAGAGCGACCGCAGCGAAATATCGCTCCAAAAGAGGTGGGGAGCAATACAAACGGAATGCAACAAGTTCCAGGCGACGTATGATCACGCGAAGCGGATCCCCGTTAGTGGCATGGGTGTGAAGGACTTGGTATGATTCTTAACCTCAACTTATTCATCCGATGTTTCCACATCTGTTTATCGTTGTTGTCTCGCTTTGCTCTAGGTGTGGCGAGCTTTGGAATTCTACAAAGTCAACAATGGAGAGAAGACCTTTGCCTTCCCTCATTGTTGGAAGGAACTCCACGGCACCCCCAAGTTCCAGGAGGGGTACGAGGGGTACATGGCGACCTTGACTGGCAACAATCCCGCCAAAGATGCCACGGTCATTGACCTTGATGGTGGGCAGCCTTGCGGTAGCTCCGCTTCTCGTGCAAGTCATCCACGCGGCCACAAGTCAACCAAAGCCGACATGAAGCGTGATGCTTCGTCCATGCTATTGTATGGCACTTTGAAGGAGATGCATGCGGACAGAGAGGTGTCCACGGACAAGAGGGATGAGAGGAGGCGCCGGGAGAAAGAAGAGGACGAGGAAGAAATTCTTTGATGTCCAGCAGAAGAAGCTTGAGATTGAAGAGGTCAAGGCCAAGACCAAAGCTAAAGAACTTGAGCTCAAAGAGAGAGAACTTGAGCTCATAGCAATGGCAAGGGCCAAAGAGGTGGAGCTGAAGGCGAAGGAAGTTGAGCTCAAACGCCAAGCCGAGGACAACCTCATCATGAACGCCGACTTGACCAACATGAGCGAGGCAAAGAGAGCTTGGTTCGAGAAAAGACAGAAGGAGATCCTCGAGCGCCCAAATTGAGTTAGACAATCTCAATTGTAATTTTTATATTTTTCTCAAACTATGGCACATTTTATTTGATTTATCATGGTACATTTGATAATATTTTATGCTATTTGATAATATTTTATGTTTATTATATATTATTCTATGTTTACGAGATATTATTCTATATTTGTTAGACATTGTTTATAAGGATCTGTGGCCAGAGGACCTATTTTCCAAAGAAATTGGCCAAATGGCCAAATGGGTGGCCGCTGCGTTGGGCGCAGCGTGCGACCCAAACGGCTCCGTCCGCGCGTCCACTCAGGCACGCAAACGACCCAAAACGGATGGTCCAGCGCGTCCGTTTGGGTCGCTCGGTTGGAGATGCCCTAACAGCTTCTTCCCTGGAAACAAACCCTGTATCGGTAGAGATCCACCATATACAAACATAGTTTCAGGACGTAAGGCTTCGCAGAACGTGGCCTGGACCTGGGTAGAAACCTATGCCTCTATGTGATTGTATGCATCCTCTCGTTCGTCGGTTGGGCTCGACGTGCTCATGGCTCCCGCCGAACTAAAAGGGGAGCTCTATTCCCTGGTTTTGGAATCCATGCCACAACATCTGGCGCACCTGGGGAAATGACGAGATGTGATGGATTTGAAACACATTCTCTCCTCTATCGACACACATCCCCCTGAATTTGAAACACACGTGAAATTACTAGGTGTGCACGGGATGTCCGCACACTGTCTCTGTTCCCCGAAGCACCGCACGCGAGTCGTTCGGGATTGCATGGGCGAGACGTGTGACCTCACTTTAAGCAAGAACGAGGTCAAAGTGTTATAAACTCCAATCAATAACGAAAAAGGAATAACGAAAAAGAAAATCGCAGCGGAAGACACAAGATTCAATGTGGAAAATCCCTCCAACACATGGAGGAAAAACCATGGCGCCAACCAGCAAAACTTCACTATATCGGAAGGTGTTTACAAATACCGTGGGTTATATTATAATGTGATTAATCCTAACTGGCGGGTTACAAGATTTTATAGACGGTGATGACGATCCGTTACCGGCGACGAGCTTACTCGCTTTTATATGAATTTAGATCATAACATAACATAACATAACACAAAGGGTAGTTAAAATTCACATACTCGCTCCATCCTAATTCTTGAGTTTGTCCAAATTCAAATGTATCTAAACACTACTTAGTGTATACATACATACAAATTTAGACTATTCAAAATTTTCTTTTTTTAGAAAAGAGGGAGTAGCTTAGTTAGTTGGGTAAGGCGAATGACACACCAACCCCCTTCCGCTAGTTGATAAATATGGAGAAGCTCTGGGTGGACAGACACTCACTCACTCGACCACACACGCTCCAGGTACCAGAGATCACCAACCAAAGCTAGCGGAGAGGAAGCTCGGAGAGAGGAGGAGGGAGAGCCATGGCGCCCAGCAGCGACATCGTGGCTAACGTGCACAGCGCCATCGACAGCAGCAACAAGACGCTGCTCAAGAGCGACGCCCTGTACACGTACATCCTCAACACCACCGTGTTCCCCCGCGAGCCCGAGTGCATGCGCGACCTCCGCCTCGTCACCGACAAGCACCCCTTGTACGTCCTTTCTCTGCATGCACCTACGCGATCTTGCTTCGGTTTTCTGATCGAGCTACAAATTGCTTCTCTGGATTCAGGGGATACATGCAGTCGTCGGCGGACGAGGCGCAGCTGCTGGGGATGCTGATCAAGATGGCGGGCGCCAAGAAGACGATCGAGGTGGGCGTCTTCACCGGCTACTCGCTCCTCGCCACCGCGCTCGCCCTCCCAGCCGACGGCAAGGTGGTGGCCATCGACACCGACCGGGACTGCTACGAGGTGGGCCGCCCCTTCATCGAGAAGGCTGGCGTGGCGCACAAGGTGGACTTCCGCGAGGGCCCCGGCCTCGACCGCCTCGCCGAGCTCCTCGCCGAGCAGGAGCCGGAGGACGGCGGGGAGGCGACCTACGACTTCGCCTTTGTGGACGCTGACAAGCCCAACTACGTTAACTACCACGAGCAGCTGCTGCGGCTGGTCCGCGTCGGCGGCACCATCATCTACGACAACACGCTCTGGGGCGGCACCGTGGCCATGCCACTCGGCACGCTCATGTCCGGCCTCGACACTAGGTTCTCCGCCGCCATCAGGGACCTCAACGGCAAGCTCGCTGCCGACCCGCGCGTCGAGGTCTGCCAGCTCGCAATCGCCGATGGCGTCACCATCTGCCGCCGCCTCGTCTGATACGGCCCCGGTGTCACCTTCATTCCCCGTGCCACTTTAGTCGATTGTTTTTCATCAGCGCTAGCGTGTGAAGCGTCTTATGGTTTAATTTTTCCAATAAGGGTATTTTTCTTTTCCTCTCTTTCATTTTATTTTTGCTGTGTGCATCTGTCTTCAAGTATTTTATTGGTGCAGGGGCTAAGTATAATTGGCATCTTCTCGGTATTAATATATTTACTTTATTAAAAATTTCGGGAGCTGGAATGTTGAGTGTCAGAGTATCAGTGATATATCACCTTGTTGATTACGTAATAGTGCAGTACAAATTTCGGGACCTGTCGTATTTGTCAGAGTATCTGCTGCCTTCGTATTCCATTTCATCCTAAAATCTATCACGAGACAACATTGCTGATTGATATTTTAGAGATGATAATGCAAAATTTTAGATTTGGAAAAAAAAGAGAAACATTTCGTTCTGTCAGAGGCTAGAACTGTCCCGAATCAGATCCTCTAACGTGCTGAAGTGAAGTCAGAGAAGACCAATTCCCTAACTTTCCTTCTTGAAAAACAAAAGATCTGAGTCTAAATTGATTTTAAATAATCTGTCTATTACAAATCTATGGTATACAATAACATTCATTACTTGTCACGAAAATTAGTTACTGGTAATTTTTTTTAGTTTATACATTTTATGCTACAGTACCTATCTACAGTAATCACCTGAAAACACAATGCATAATACATACTACAGTATCCTGACTTTTCTTCACAAATTTACGCGAGCTTACTACTGTAGCTGGGTGAGTTCGTTTCAGCATGTCAGAGGGGCAGAACGAAATGTTTCTCTTTTTTGTGAAGCATGTGTGAAGCCAAATTTTCACAAAAAATTTCACGACAAATCTACTGATCCACGCGTCCGTCCTGTTCTAAACGACCAACTTCAAGTGAGATGGCGAGACACCTCCGAAAAACACATGTGTCTATCTAGGAGACCGGCCCCCTCCAGTATTTTACAGTAATACTCTCTCCGTCCTAGTGGGTTTGGCATGCACATATCCTTTGATTGTCAATTTGGCAAACACAATATAGATTATAGAATAAAGCCATTGCACCATTAGAAAGTATGACATCTAAACTTTTTATTAATGTATATATAGTTTGTATTGAGCTGATCAAATTGACAACGTATAGATATATGTGGTACCAACACACCGGGACAAAGGTAGTACGCCGGTCCTAGAATTAAGTGTCACGTTAATCTCGTGCTCCCGGCCTTGGGCCAGCGTTGCACGGGGCGCATTGCCGCTTGGGCTCGTGATCGGTCGTCCCGTCCACTGCAGTGTGGCTAACTGGCTGTCGCCTCCTATTTATCAGAGAGTATCTGGCCGTCTTCGTGTCCCATTTCTTCCTAATTAATATCCATCACGAAGAATACATTGCTGACGGATATTTTAGAGAAGATAACACAGAATTTGATATTCCAACAACAAGGAGGCGATTTGGCAAAATAAAAATAAAGGAAAAAGCATTTCGATCTCTTGCAGGCGCGGCCGGCCAGCTGAAGTTCCAAAATATAAGTTCAGCAGCAGTGCAATTACGCCGGCGCTGATCACGTGTAACACGTGCCCTACCCTATATCGCGGAAGCCTGATCGAGTCTTGGAGATAGTCTTCTCTGTTATTTCCCCTTTTACTATAGGATATTTGTATCTGAAAAGAGAGTCTCCCCCATATAGAGTTATTTGCCAAAACAATTCTTTAGTGAGACTCGGTGTGTCCATATTTTATTATAAGACTAGACATAAAGTAACTAAGATATGTTGGTGAAATATTATGGTACTCCCTCAATTCTCTATTAAAAAATGTGAACATCTATAGAACTCTCTCTGTTTAGTTATGTAAGGTGCATAGTTTTTTGAGAAAAAAATCCGAAATGTAATGTGCATTGCGTTGCACCAGTCTCCTGGTGTAACTTTCTCTCCACATGCGTTATTTGATTTTTGTGCCAAATACTATGCAGCCTGTATTTAGAAATGGACGTCCCAAAATATAATACCACCACACATTTTGAGGTATAACTTCGACTAATAATTTAAACAACAAAACATGAGTTATATGTAAGGATGAAAATTTTACCCGCGGGTACCATACCCTCGTCGGCAGAGTATGGGTACACTTTTATGCCCATGTGTAGTACCTATATACTACCCGTTAAATCATGGTAGGGCACAAGTATAGCTTCGTACCCACGGGTATACCCATATACCCTGCTCGTTTATTCTAAATTTCTTACGTGACACGTCTACTTTTGTTGACTTATGAGTTAGAACATGAGAATATGATTATTATATTTTATTAATTTTTATGTACTCAATTGTTTGTTATTGAGTTGAGATAATTCATTTTTTAAATCAAATTTGTTATCGATAAATTTAAAATTCCGAGTGACATGTGTACAATTTAACCTACCCACTGGTACCCAATGGGTACGGGTACCCGCCGGGTATATGTAATGAAAACATCTATCATTAGATTCATATTTGAAAGATATTTTCAATGATATATTTTTGATGTCATATAACTTATATTTATTGGTGAAATTATAGGTCAAAGTTTTGGGTTGCAATAAGAAGTGGCCTTACATATAAGAATAGATGAAGTTTTAGAAATCTCATAAAATAATTTTTCATATTGTATGTTTATCAGTATTATAGAGATAGATATTTTTCTTAAACTCTTGGTCAAATTTGCAAAGTTTGACATTGATTAAATGTGTGAAGTAAATAGAAAAGGGTAACATATTATCGAAAGCATAACGTGCTTCCTCATGCAATGTCATGTCAACTACGCATATTGGTGACATGCATACTATTGAATGAGTAAAAAGAGTATGATGGTAACATATTGTGTTACCAAGAGAAGATGAATATACATTTTAATAAATGGAGTCATCTATAATACTACCTATTTGATAGTACTAAGCAGTCAAAGCCTTTTGCAATACATAGTTTTTAGCATGTTTTCATAGGATAAATTAAACTATATAATCAATATATTATTGCACAACTTTCTATCAAAGTTTATTCTAAAATTAAGAGTGAATTTCACATTTTTATCCTACAGTTGTGCATTTGTCACACATATTATCCTATTGAATGTAACTTTTGCAAAAGTATCTCATCGAGGAGCCTTTAAACACGCTTTTACCTGGGTTTAGCATTTTGCTTGCTTTTGTTAGATAGAACCGCCGTGTTTCTTTGATCTGGCGCGAAAAAATGTGTATATATTAAAGGGTTTCATCCATGATTATGCCTATATTAAACTTATCAAACTGTTTCATTGCTCATCCCCGTACGGATTTTTTAAACGGCGGTCGTCACCTCACACATGACCTAGGAATACGCACCACACAATGATCGATTCACTCTTATGTTAAGAATCTAAGGATATGCAAAGGATAAATGCATAAGATCTCTCGGGTGCTACACACCCCCATACTTGGAAAAAAAAGATTAGTTTTTTTGAATTTTTTTTGGAATCATAGATGATCAGGTATTGTACTCGTATAAAAATATTCCTCTAGGGAATTACTTTCATTGTATTCTGAGTAAAAAAAGAAAACTTTAAACGCCCCATGACCAGGTACTATTCATTTTATATTCGTCATAAATTTTTTTTTGCCCTGAAGACCATGGGAATTATTTCCTTTCCAAACATTTTTTACGAGTTCAAATCTGATCACTCTTAGTTTCCAAGAAGATTCATTTTTTTGGCATTTTGAAATTATTACATATTTTGGGTGTATGGGTGTGTAGCACTCGAGAGCCAAAAGTCTGCGTTATATGTAGAGGTCCTATAAGCCCGGACTTGCATGACACGGGGTCTACGATTACTCTTAATCCTTAACAGATCTTGATTGGCTCGAGTGTAAAACTACTCACAATGTGAAGTATTATACACTAGTATTATGCACATGAATACATAATATATATTTATGATAGCATCCCCACAATAAGATAGTATTAAAGTTTCATCATATTTAATATTTTATAGAATCTCAATGCAAATTTATGTACATGATATATTTTGACATTAATAATTTTAGTTTTACGTGCTATGATATGATATCACTGATGAAACTGGTGTATCACATTAGATTTTTACCAGCATGGTATATGATATCACTGATGAAATTTTCATCGTGGTTAGTGTAAATGTTGCTCCGTGGTCCGCTACATCTGCGTCGCTATTTCATTGTAAAACTCGATCGGATCGATTATTAATTTTTTTAGTACGCATGTCGCGGCATACAGCGACGACCTGGCCAGCAATGGAGCGAGGACGAGGACACCAAGGTTGTCCAACACTGCACATCGTTCTAGCCACCACCACGTGGAACACGAGGCGAGCCACATTCATCGGTAGTTTTTTCCAGTTTCCGAATTGATGCTATAAGCGAAATCGTGATCAGAAGTACTAACTGCTAACAAATACGGAGTATTCTTCTAACAAATATGGAGTAATCTCTCTGTACTAAGTACAGTACTAACAATCGTTTCTGTGAGAGACGGGGAGCTGACTTGGGTTCCCTTCTCCCCGTCGGTGTAACCGCTAATATGTCTTGCCGCATGCAGCCTTAAGGTTATGAAGGCGCGGTAGATTTTCAGTCCTTATTGATGGAGGGCATCGTTTTAAAATTGTGGTTTTTCTCTGTCTGTTTAGAGTTTGTGTCCTATTTGGAAAAACTGGTGGTGGCGAATCCCTTGAGATGGAATTCATTCCTCCCGTCTAGCTACGCCGAAAGGACACATGGATGTATGTCTACGGCCGATCTCGTTGGATTTCGTTCTGATCTACGCATCGCTTCATCAATGAAGCTTGCTGTTCTCTTGCGTTGGTTCTTTGTTGCCTTAGCACGATGACTTCTCGTCTGTTTACTGTAATAAACTTTACTACAAAAACATTTGCCATGCTTCAATGAGGGAGGAGTGAGGACGACGGGAGTACAAAAATCTGAGACACAGGGAGATGGAAGAGGTCAGCAACATCAGTGGCATTACAAAAATCTGAGACTGAAATAACATAATTAGATCAAGCAAATCAAGTATACTGCACTAACCCCCTCCCCCGTGAATCTCCCCGCGAGCGCCACCGGGGGAACCCTAGCGCTGCCGCACGTAACCCCTACTCCTCCTCTCCCTCCCCTCGCCGCCACAGGAGGTCACAGCCGGGCAAAGTCCGCGCGAGGCGAGGCTTCTCCTCCTTCCCGGATTGTAAGGGTTGGCGGGGGGTGGCCCTCCATGGCTGGGACACAGGGCCTATGGAGGTCTCCGGCGGCAGGGACGATCAGATCCTGCGGCATCTGCGACGATGTAGGGAGATGGTGGTGCTGTGCTGCAGCAGTGGCGTCTGGCCGGTGGTGGTGGATGGCGTGCGGCTGCGAGCAAGACAATGGAAACACCTGTTAGAATATTAGACAATTTCCGTGTGGGTTTAATTACCGAATGCAACACTACAGATGCACAAGCATACTTAACCACACACATCAGACTAAGCACATGCATCAGATCTGAACATGGAACAACTAGCAGTGCAAGGTAGGAGAAGAAAAGCACGTACATCGCGACCGGGAAGGTCGCACCAGCAGCAGCAGCACCACCATGGGAATTGTTGATGTCGCCCATGGTGTAGTCGGAGTCGTCGATGAAGCAGTCGAACCGGGAAAGAAGAGCATGAACAGCAGCGAGCAGTCGCGCCGAGACGCTCCCCAAAAACCTTATCGCCCGTCTCCCGGTGCAGGATCTCAACGGACGGAGTTTCGGAGGCCTGCTCTCCCGGATGGCTGTGCACGCAGTCGCCAGGATGGGGAAGACTAGAGAGTAGCGCAGAAAAAGGAACTTTGTGAGGGAAAGGACTTGAGAGTTCTGAGAGCTCTAGACTTCAGGTCTGATCTGTCTCCTTGTATAGTCTGGGAGGAGAGCCGACCCGACCGCGTTGCCACACGTAGGAATCCAGGGACACACGGCAAGCACGATGTAATGTCCCAGGTTTAGAGACGATCGAGGAGTAGATTTTAGAAAGGGATGTGCATTGCATCGTAAATTCTGGGGAAATTTCGCGCTTTTAAAAGAAAACTGCATCGAAGGGGGACAAGTTTCTCTCTCGACACCCTACAGGGTTAGGGTTTCGAGAGTGCGATAAAATTGCACCTCAATTAGTTCAATTAGGGTTTTTGAGAAGAGAGGGGAATAGTTCATCACAAATATTAAGTTGCATGATTGAATTCAAACAACTTGAGTTGAATTTCAAATTCAAACATCACATGACTATTTCATAATTCAAATTGAGGTAATTCATTAAACAAATATAAATAATCAAGTATATAAATAGTATATCTATTATATAAAGCTCATTAAGGAAAATTGGAACTTTATTGATAATCACACAAGATACAATGTCAATTACAATATCCAGAATTGAATTATGAATTTACAACACATTACAAGAATTGAATAAATGGAAAAAGAAAAAGGAAAATTACAAGTAAATGTTCTATCCTAAACTACACAAGTAATCTTCATAAAATGCTTGTGCAAGATGATCTTGATCTTCATCTTGATCAACTCTTGATCCATGCACACACACACACAAAACAAACAATGGATTATGCCAAATGGCATTGCCACTTGGCAGGTTAGCAAAGAAATAATGAACTGGAGAGGATATTATCAAGATCAGCCGAGCTGATCCACCAAATGGACCAAGTCCCAACATGGAACCACACAGGCAGCTCACAGGGCAGTGTGCATGCCCACTAGCACACACACCCAGGGGAGTCACCAAAATGGTGCCAGGCCCTGTTGTCGACCAAAGAGGCAAGGAGAGGGGCATATATAAACTTTTCACATCCAAACCCTAGCCATTTCATCGATAAGCATCACCAGGGTAAGAACACCAAGAACAGCAAGGACAGGAAGAACAGCCACAGCTGTTCAACCTATTCCAATAACCAACAGAAGCAAACCAAGCATCACCAGCAAGCCAGGAGGAGCAGTGCAAGCACATAAATCCAACCAGAAGCAAATCCTCTACATCAACACTCATTCTAGGAGCTGGAGTGAGGTATACACAGAGAATCATGAGCAAGCATCTGTTTTGCTCATAAATAAGCATGTGCATCAAACACACACAAGCCATAGGTTGTGAGTACCCTGTTTGTGTCATCATCCGGCTACCAAGTCGGCTTGGTGCAAGCAAATATGGGTGAAGCCAATAGGAAATCACCAAGGGAACACTGGTTAGACCAAAACAATGGCATAACCAAGGCAATCCAGCAAGGAAATGATCCTATCTATCCAGCCAAAGTCACCTAGCACCTAAAACCTAGCACACCATCAGACAGATAGACAAGATGATGTCTATTCATGTTTGTCAACATCAAAGACCACTGGAAATCCCAAAAAGGAATTAACCAGTAATGCATTCACCAAGCCAACACAAGCCACATAGAGGGGAGCTACCTGGAATAGCAGATAGCTACTGCTAGGGTCACCTCAACCACAAGAAATTACAGCCAAGCAAAACTATCATCACCCAGAAGGGTTCAAAGGAGGGCTAGGGTACCCAACCAAAGGTTGGCATCCATCTAGCCCTGCCAAATTTAATGAAATGATCATTACTGCAAAGCAGTTCACATCACTTATCCATTTAGTAAAGCAAGGTAATACAAATAAATGAATTACACAAGTAATCAAAGCACTAGCACCTTGCATATGATCCAAGGGATCATTGCAAGCATCAGAAGTTGCTTGAGCAAGCAAAAGCAAGCACCAGTACAGATTTTGGTGTCACACAGACACAAGGAGGAGCAACAG
Source organism: Lolium rigidum (assembly GCF_022539505.1). Classification (NCBI taxonomy): domain Eukaryota; kingdom Viridiplantae; phylum Streptophyta; class Magnoliopsida; order Poales; family Poaceae; genus Lolium; species Lolium rigidum. Next base: position 87,819,672 of record NC_061508.1, read on the forward strand.
TGAGGCACAATCATAAGACAGCAGCCTTTACAAGCAACTAATGATCATATGATCATCAGGAACTTGCTAGGGCATGACAGAGCATGCCAGGGCATGCTAAGGCATGCTAGAACCTAGCACAGTACCATTACATTGACAATATGAATTAAGCAGCCACATCTCATAATGAATTGCTTCACAGATAATCATATAAACAAGTTTATAATTGTATCCAGAAGCACATCAACAAAGAAATGAAGTAGCTAGATAACAGACCAGCCTAGTAAAGCCCTACCATGATCTAGAGCTCAATGTACAACACATAGAGGCACTGGCACTTGCAATAATGCAAGGGTTCATCACAGAAATCAAGCCAGGGGCAGATAGATGGTTACACAACAAGAGCACAGTACCATTAGCAAGCCCAGGATCAAGCTAGCTTAGCAGGAGCATCCTAGAATGCCCATGAGCAAGTGCTCATGAGCCACAGACAACACGTAAGGTAAGCACATATCCATAATCCAGTGGGAGAAGCACACCAGCATAGCATAGGCTAGAGCATGGGGAGTATAGCAACATAAGGAGAGCAAATAGAGCCTCAGCAATAGCTAGCAACCATGGCAGCAGCAGAGAGCCAGCAACATGCACACAGCAAGAGCAAGCACAGCAACAGCGGCCATCAGAGCAGTAGCAGCAGCACGGCATGGGCTTCACATGAGGAGGATCAGCCGCAGCTCAGCAAGGAGGCAGAGCAGAGGAAGAAGGAGGAGGGGAGAACTTACAGGTGAAGCGGAGAGAAGCACGGCCATGGCGGCACGGCGGCACACGCCGGGCGAACGGCGGCGCCAGGCCAAGCCGAGCCAAGCACCACCTCGCCGCAACGCCTGCAACACTACAGCGGCGCCACGGCGCCAGGGACGCCGGCGAACGACGAATCTCCGCGGAACCCACGGCCTTGCGGGCAGACGCGTTGGGGGCGAGCCGAGGAAGCGACGAGAGCCAGATCGACGCGGAGGATCTGGTGCGCCATCGAGAGGCGGTCCAGATCCGCACCATCTCGTCGCCGGTGACGGTCGAAGGCGGCGGGATTTAATCGGCGACGGCGGAGACGATTTCCATGTCGCCAGAGCTCGGGAGGAGTTAGGGTTTGCGCGAGAGAGCGAGGAAGGGGACGAGTGAGTCCGACTGAGCCGGACAGGCGGCTCGGGTTCGACCTAACCCGCTGGGCCACCCTGACAGGTGGGTCCAGGGGCACTTTAGTCATTTCACAAATTCTATTAAACCAGAAACTTGGAAATTAAATATAAATGAATAAGAGCTCTAAAAAAATAATTAAAAATATGAAAACTTCTCAGCATAAAATTCTCTATCAGAATATAATATAAAAAGGAATTTTTGAAGACAACAATGATTAAGTCCTAATTTGATGATTATAATAATCATTTAAATCACACTTTATATTTTCAATAATGAAAATAAGTCCATAAATTCTTTTGGACTTTAAAAACACCTTGACAACATTTCAAGGTAGTATTTTACCCTAAACAGACTATCCCTAAATCATTCTTCGTATTCACCTCTTACATAAAATAATAAGCATCGGAAAAGGGGGGAACAAACCCTAAAAATGGAAAGCATGCATAATTGCTTCTTTAACCATTGCCCTTATCGGACAATGATGCTATTTTTCAGCAACAGAGGACAAGGGTCAGTCCACACCATCCAACTGCAACACTTTGCTTAGATTGTCTGAATCGACTTGAGGAGGACAACAACGACCCCGAGGGAGCAGAAGACATCTGCTATGAAGAACCAGACCTCTCCGGAGGTATAGAAGGAGTTGACTACCTCATCGTCTACGGAACCGGGGAGGGTTCCGGAGGAGAACAAGCTTAGACCTACCTAGTAGTAGTAGTATCCGAGCAGTGTGAACACTTAGCACTTAACTGCTCGTTGAGAATAAATGTATAATCTAGTGATACGTCTCAAACGTATCTATAATTTCTTATGTTCCATGCTACTTCTATGATGATACTCACATGTTTTATATACACTTTATGTCATTATTACGCATTTTCTGGCACTAACCTATTGACGAGATGCCGAAGAGCCAATTGCTGTTTTCTGCTGTTTTTGGTTTCAGAAATCCTACAAAGGAAATATTCTCGGAATTGGACGAAATCAACGCCCAGGGTCTTATTTTTCCACGGAGCTTCCAGAAGACCGAAGGGGATACGAAGTGGGGCGACGAGGCGCCGACACCACAGGGCCACACGGCCTGGGTGGGGCCCGCGCCGCCCTATGGTGTGGGGCCCTCGTGCCTCCACCGACCCTGCCCTTCCGCCTATTTATTCCCTCCGTCGCGAAAACCCTATTACCGAGAGCCACGATACGGAAATACTTCCGAGACGCAGCCGCCGCCAATCCCATCTCAGGGGATTCAGGAGATCGCCTCCGGCACCCTGCCGGAGAGGGGAATCATCTCCCGGAGGACTCTTCATCACCATGATCGCCTCCGGATTGATGTGCGAGTAGTTCATCCTTGGACTATGGGTCCATAGCAGTAGCTAGATGGTTGTCTTCTCCTCATTGTGCTATCATGTTAGATCTTGTGAGCTGCCTATCATGATCAAGATCATCTATTTGTAATGCTACATGTTGTGTTTGTTGGGATCCGATGAATATGGAATACTATGTCAAGTTGATTATCAATCTATCATATATGTGTTGTTTATGTTCTTGCATGCTCTCCGTTGCTAGTAGAGGCTCTGCCAAGTTGATACTTGTAACTCCAAGAGGGAGTATTTATGCTCGATAGTGGGTTCATGCCTCCATTGAATCTGGGACAGTGGCAGAAAGTTCTAAAGTTGTGGATGTGCTGTTGCCACTAGGGATAAAACATCAATGCTTTATCTAAGGATATTTGTGTTGATTACATTACGCACCATACTTAATGCAATTGTCTGTTGTTTGCAACTTAAGACTGGAAGGAGTGCGGATGCTAACCCGAAGGTGGACTTTTTAGGCATAGATGCATGCTGGATAGCGGTCTATGTACTTTGTCGTAATGCCCTGATTAAATCTCATAGTAGTCATCGTGATATGTATGTGCATTGTTATGCCCTCTTTATTTGTCAATTGCCCAACTGTAATTTGTTCACCCAACATGCTATTTCTTATCGGAGAGACACCACTAGTGAACTGTGGACCCCGGTCCATTCTTTTACATCTGAAATACAATCTACTGCAAACATTGTTCTTTACTGTTCTTTGCAAACAAACATCATCTTCCACACTATACATTTAATCCTTTGTTTACAGCAAGCCGGTGAGATTGACAACCTCATTGTTAAGTTGGGGCAAAGTATTTTGATTGTGTTGTGCAGGTTCCACGTTGGCGCCGGAATCCCTGGTGTTGCGCCGCACTACACTCCGTCCCCAACGAACTTCACGTGATCCTTGACTCCTACTGGTTCGATAAACCTTGGTTTCCTACTGAGGGAAAACTTGCTGCTGTACGCATCACACCTTCCTCTTGGGGTTCCCAACGGACGTGTGCTTCAAGCGTTATCAAGCTCTTTTTCTGGCGCCGTTGCCGGGGAACGAAGAAAAGGTACACCACAAAGATTTTCAACTCCCATGTCAACAACTCTTTTTCTGGCGCCGTTGCCGGGGAGATCAAGACACGCTGCAAGGGGAGTCTCCCACTTCCAATCTCTTTACTTTGTTTTTGTCTTGCTTTACTTTATTTTATTTACTGCTTTGTTTGCTCTCTATATCAAAAACACACAAAAAAAATTAGTTACTAGCTTTACTTTATTTACTGTCTTGTTTGTGTTCTTTATATTAAAAACACAAAAAAATTAGTTACTTGCATTTACTTTATCTAGTTTGCTTTATTTACTACTGTTAAAATAAATACTCCTGAGAATACTATGTTGTGTGACTTCACTAGCACAAATAATAATGATTTCTTATGCACACCTATTGCTCCACCTGCTGCTACAGCAGAATTTTATGAAATTAAACCTACTTTACTAAATCTTGTTATGAGAGAGCAATTTTCTGGTGTTAGTTCTGATGATGCTGTTGCCCATCTTAATAATTTTGTTGAACTTTGTGAAATGCAAAAGTATAAGGATGTAGATGGTGACATTATAAAATTGAAATTGTTTCCTTTCTCCTTAGGAGGAAGAGCTAAAGATTGGTTGCTATCTTTGCCAAAGAATAGTATTGATTCATGGACTAAATGTAAGGATGCTTTCATTGGTAGATATTATCCTCCTGCTAAAATTATATCTTTGAGAAGTAGCATAATGAATTTTAAGCAATTGGATAATGAGCATGTTGCCCAAGCATGGGAAAGAATGAAATCTTTGGTCAAGAATTGCCCTACCCATGGACTAACTACTTGGATGATCATCCAAACCTTTTATGCAGGACTGAATTTTTCTTCACGGAACCTATTGGATTCAGCTGCTGGAGGTACTTTTATGTCCATTACTTTGGGGGCGGCAACAAAGCTTCTTGATAATATGATGATCAATTACTCCGAATGGCACACGGAAAGAGCTCCACAAGGTAAGAAGGTAAATTTTGTTGAAGAAACCTCCTCCTTGAGTGATAAGATCGATGTTATTATGTCTATGCTTGTGAATGGTAGATCTAATGTTGATCCTAATAATGTTCCTTTAGCTTCATTGGTTGCTCAAGAAGAGCATGTTGATGTGAACTTCATTAAAAAAAAAATTTCAACAACAATGCTTATAGGAATAATTCTGGTAACAACTATAGGCCATATCCTTCTAATAATGGTAATGGTAGTGGTAATTCTTATGGTAGATCTGTTTTGCCTAATGAGGAAAAGATGCTAGAAATTGAAAGATCTACTAAGAGCTTTATGCAATCACAATATGAGCAAAATCAATTGTTTACTAAAACTATGAATCAACAATCTGCCTTGTTGAAAAATATAGGGAATCAACTTGAAAATTTGAATATGGAAATTTCTGGTTAGCAAACTAAGTTTTCAAATGCTGAAAACCGAATCTCATACATGTCTGAGTCACAATCTTCTTTAATTAATAAAATGGCTGCTAAACCTGAGGATAATGATAATAAAATTGTAACTACAGCAAGTTCGAATTAATGAAAATATTAGATTGATGACTGAATTACATGCTAGGTGGGAAAAAGAAGAAAAATTTGCTAAAGAGAATAATGTAGCTAAAGTTTGGACTATTACCACCACTAGTAATGTTGATGCTTAACATGTTTCTAAACCTCCTACTATCAATGGTAAAATAATTGGTGTTGGCAATGTTTCTACTCCTAGTGCAAAGCGTGCAAAATTACCTGAAACTGATGAAACTGCTGAAACTGTTTGTGATAAAACTGCTGAAATTTTTCAAAATATTGGGGACAATGATCCCATTGCTGTAGATCCTAATGGTTTAGATTTTGATGATTGTCACATCTCTGAAGTTATAAAGTTCTTGCAAAAACTTGCTAGAAGTCCTAATGCTAGTGCTATAAATTTGGCCTTTACAAAACATATTACAAATGCTCTCATTAAAGCTAGAGAGGATAAACTAAAACTTGAAACTTCTATTCCTAGGAAGTTAGAAGATGGTTGGGAGCCCATCATTAAGATGAAGGTCAACGATTTTAATTGTAATGCTTTATGTGATCTTGGTGCAAGTATTTCTGTTATGCCTAAGAAAATCTATGATATGCTTGACTTGCCACCATTGAAAAATTGTTATTTGGATGTTAATCTTGCTGATAATGCTACAAAGAAACCTTTGGGGAGGATTGATAATGTTCACATTATGGTTAACAATAACCTTGTCCCCGTTGATTTTGTTGTCTTGGATATTGAAAGCAATGCATCTTGTCCCATTATTTTGGGAAGACCTTTTCTTCGAACTGTTGGTGCTATTATTGATATGAATGAAGGTAATATTAAGTATCAATTTCCTCTCAAGAAAGGTATAGAACACTTCCCTAGAAAGAGAATGAAGTTACCTTATGATTGTAACACCCCAACTTTTGCAACCTTGTTTAATTGTCCTTAGTGCAAAAATTAGGGGGAACAAAAACTTTTTCTAAAGACTAACTAAGATGAATTGCCTTGATCTGTTTGATATAATGAATTGCTTGATCTGCTGGTAGATGAATTGTCTTGATTTGCTTGTTGATTTGCTTGTGGAGTTTTGTCTTGAGTTACCTCTTAGAACAACACCTCTAGTGTTAAAACAACTTAACAACTCACTATTAAAACACATGTGTGACCCTGTAACATTCTTTTCCTCTTGTTACCAATGCATAAACCCTATGCTTGGTGTTTTCCCCATATGTATCTCAACACACTATTTCTAGTCTCTAGAAAAAATAGTGAAGCTATGGTCACTCTTGTATTACCTTAACCTCCTCTCCTTCAAATAATTGAACATAACCCTAAACCCCGCTTTTTGACTCTCAAAATATTTCTAGTTTTTGTCAAACTATTCTTCCAAACTGTTTATCAGGTGAAATTTTGAAATGTCGCTGTTATTCCTTATCACATATTTTCTCCTTCAAATATAATTTTTAGAAAATTATTTTCTCTATGATGTTTCCTATTTACCAAAATGCTTGAATGGTGTATATGCCATTTCTTGCACCTTTTATTATCAGATAGATTTGAGAAAAACCTACTATGCATTGTCATGCAAATAGACATATTTTAGTTCAAAATATTCTGCTTCCCTTTTCAAAAATTGCAAGAAACTATTTTGAAATATTTACATTCAAAATTAGATCTACTCTTAGAAAGTGAATCAAACAAGTAATTTTAAATTCAAACTTTGCATGACATCTTCCCCACATTAATCTCACCTCTCTGATCTCTCTACTCCCCCCCATCTTCCCTCCACCTTTCTTCTCCTTCATCATATGGTGGCATCATCACCACCACACCACCCCTCTTTTTCTTTTTTCTCCAATTCTTTTCCTTTGACCTCTCTCTTCTAAACTTTGTCTTTTGATCATGCACCCCATTGCATGGCACCCTCTCTCTCTTTTCTTCCTTTTTTTGCAAACCCTAGGGGAAACACCACCCCCTCTTTTTATTCTTCCCTTCCCTCTTATTTCTTCTTGTGCATGATCGGGCCATGGTGCCCATGCACCACCCCAACCCCCTGCACCTTTTGGCCCAACCTCAAAATCTCTTGGACCCTCCCTGGACTCCCCTCTCTCCCTTCCCCAAGCCCAGCCACAAGTAGCCCAACTCTAGCAGCCCAAAAACTAAAACCCTACGGAGCCGTAGAGGAAAACCAACGAGAGCGAGCGACTGCGGGAGCCTCCCGCTCGACCCCCTCTCTTCCCGCTCGCCCTCCCCTCCTACCGACGTCTCCAGTGTGATGTCACCCTGCCCCCACCCTCCTACGTCACCCCCGACGTCTCCCCTCGCGAGCCCATTGGCCATGGACGCCGCCCATGGCACCCACCCGTTGCTCCACCTCTCGCCTATAAAAAGGCCTCTCCAGCCACTCCCTCTCCTCACACCACTCCTCCCCTCCTCCTAGAACCCACCAAAGTGGGCGCCAAGGCGCTCCCCTTCTCTCGCTGCCTGCCGGAAGGCCGCTCCGCCTCGGTCACCACGGATGGCCGGAGGGATGACGATGCCGCCGGCCGTCCTCTCCCCTCCCTTTCCCTTCCAACTCCTTCCCCACGTTTTGCCAGACCTCACCCACCCTTTTTCGCCGCCCGAGTCCGCCGGAGACCGCCGCCCTCGTCGTCTGTCCGGGAGCGCCGGCGGAAGAGAAGCCGACGGGAGGAGCCGCTGCTGGGCCGGACGCGCCCTGGACCACGCCGAGCCCTCCCCGCACAGCCCCAGGGCGCCGCCACTCGCCGGAGCCTCGCCGTCGACCACCGCCGCCCGCCGGTGAGTCTCCGCCCTGCCCTGCCCTTTTTCTTCTGTCCGCCGCGTGTGCCTGGGCGAAGGAGAACGACGAGACGACGACGTCCCCGATCGTGCATGCATGGCCGTTTTGGCCACGTCGGCCCAAGTGGCCTGGCCCGCCCGGGCCCCCTCCCTTTTTTCCTTTCTTCCTTTATTTTTTTTCCCTCCACCTGGCAATTCCTCCTGGGCCGGCCCAAATCCTCCACCCCGCACGGCCCAGTAATTTTCCCGCCCATTTAATTCTTTTTAAACTTTGAAATTTCTGTAAAATATGTTACAAACCAGAGAACTTAAAACGTGAATAACTCGAGATCTGCAAACCCAAATCAAGTGAAACAAATTGCATTAGATCATAAATCTCTTTACCTTTCCAATGCCACTGGCCTCATATTTTTAGGATTTTTGTACGATTTTCAATGAATTAAACATGAGCACTGTATTCTGATTAGTATTTCTAATTCCTAAATTTGGAAATTTAATATTTTTGAATGAATCCAATTGTGTTAATCTTGTTTTAGTACTGGCCGTCTAGGAAATATAATGTTAGTCTCTGTTCTTTCATATTTGTTACTGTTTGTGTTATGTGTGTGTCACATGAAATGTTGTACCAAAACTTTTGTTTATTTAAAATCTTTGACCAACTCTTTTTTGAAAGTAGTCAACCCATGTTTTATTCTTGCCAAACAAAACCTTCCGAGACTAAACCAAGTTCCATTGTTTAACTTGAGATTTCAAAATGGTGTGGCATATTGTTTACTTCCTAGTATTGGGTAGTATTTGTGCAAGCAAAATAAAATAGGAAAAATGATTTGTGCCTTTCCAAAAATGTTTGAAAATAAAAGATGGATGTTTTTGAGCCAAACCGATTCACTTGTATCCTTGGTGGTGTTATCTACCAGGGGTATATAATTTATGCCTTGGTAATACCCATAGAGGCATTTGCTTATTTTTGTTAGGCTCTCATGTTTTTTTTAAGTGATATTAATTGGTTTCTTTTAAAGAGTTGTTTTGAAGTAACTGTAAGTCCTTAATATGTTAGACCTTAGTAGAGTGGTTAGATATTGATTGTTGCTTGTTGAATGTTGCTTTGTTGGTACAATGCGTTGATTGTGTTCCTTTTATATTTTCCGGCGATAGATGCGAACAATTCCGGAGAAGAAGAAGTGGTTCAAACAAGGATTTTATGTATATTGTTGGAATTCTTATTTGATGGAGTCAAAGAAGTCCAGGGACAAATAAGCCAAGGCAAGCCATCTTTTGATCTCTGATTGTTGAATTACATATTGTGGTTACTTTGTTGTTAATCGTGTCTCTCGATCTATGTTGTGTGGTATCTACTTAAGTTGATGGAGCATGTTCACCGTGAGCATGTTGATTATCTTTGACACCCATCTACATTTTCCCCTTTTTGGAAATGGTGATCATAACCATTATCTTGGTGTACCCTCTAAGTGTGATGGTATGCCCACCTACCTTGAGTGTGTCGACCTCTTGACATCCTTCTTGCACCCCTTAGAGGTATGATGGTTAGCATCATTCCCTCTTGTTGATGCTATACATACTTACTCCCAAGTATGTTGAACCTCTTTTTGATGCCATGCATACTTTCTCTCAAGTATGTTGAACCCCTTGTTGATGTCATGCATACTTACTCTCAAGTATGTTGATCCCCTTGTTTCTATGCATGCTTACCCTGAGCATGTATGCCCCCTTGACCACCTATTTTTATCATCTTCTTAGGGGTATGATGATTAACATTATGACCCTTGTTGAATCCTTCTACTTATGTTGTCCCTATGCATGCTTATTCTAAGTATGTATGATCCCCTTAACACCTCAACTATCATCTCCTTAGTGGTATGATGGCTAGCATCGTGCCATCATTGTATCTTAGCTCTTACATAAAACTTTAGGTTGGGAACCCCTCAAGGTTTACCTTGTTGTAAATGTTTATGAAAACCTTGGGTGAGGCAATCTTACCCAAGCGTATGGTTTATGAAAGGAAAGGATCTTGACAAAGATGGTTGGAAAGAGGAAGGTGTGTGTGACTTGGGTTTTTGAGAAAAACGACACATGGTTCTTTGTATTCGCCCGGAACAATTACACAGCGCAACCACATTATCCAAAGTGGGTACGGGCTTAGTCTGACGTACGGTTGAAATTGGCATGAGCCACCTTCACAACTCTCTAGGAGGGTCACGATGACCTCCGACACCGGGTTGCGCTCCGAAGGAGGCAATACACCGCATTAACTTGCGGCCGGACGACTGCGAGGGTCTTCTGTCATGGCGCCGGAGATACGCTCAAAAGGAGGTATGCTACCGGGGTGCCGGGAAGGGGTAAGCCCGCGGGGAAGGACTCTTGTCGGGGAGACGGGCGAAGGACTATGAGCTGATTATCCGAGCCTCGCATACTTTTGTATGTCGAACCGGGGATGATCCCGGCGGATTTATCGGTTCTTGTGGTGAAAGTGCGCACACTCTGCGAGTTAAAACTATTCGAATAGCCGCGTCCGCGGTCATGGACGGTTGGGATGGCCGTTACCGAGCTGTGTCGAGTTTTGGTTTTGAAAATGATTTCCAAAGGAAATGTGTGTTGGAAATGCTGGAAGGGTACGGGAAAGATGTTGTGCCGACCATGTGGAGATGGTCGAGGAAAATGAAACAAAAGCGGGTGACCCTTCCTAGTGTTTCATGTAGAGGAACTCTTCTTTAACAAAGATATAGAGATGTCATAGGACTTTCTTAGTGTCCCCTTCAACTGTGATGTGGGATGCTATATCCACAAGAGAAACCGATTCTCTTTCACATGCTATATCCACAAGAGAAACTGATTCTCTTTCACATGCTATATCCACAAGAGAAACTGATTCTCTTTCACATGCTATATCCACAAGAGAAACTGATTCTCTTTCACATGCTATATCCACAAGAGAAACTATTCTTCCTCTCTTGACTTCTTTAGTTAGAATTGTTATCACCTTCTTGATGGTTTGCGAGTACAATTCAAATGTACTCACGGCTTTGTCCCTGGCTATTTACTTGGCCAGACCTGGAGGACTTCGACAGATGAAGAAGGAGTTGACGACGTCTATGCGAGCTAGGAACGTCTTCCCAGTCAGTTGCCTGTAGGGTTAAGGCAGATGACTTGGGCTCTACGCTGCTGAAGTAATTCCGCGACTCTGATGATTAGATTAGGCCCTTCAAGGCGATTATGTAAATATTGGTCATGTGACCTCATTGTAATTTTCTTATTCCGTTTTGTAATGGATGATGTAATTTGATATCAGTTCGGTTATGTGTTCACGGCGCACTGATCATGGGATCGTGAACTGTATACATAACAGGGTATTTCGGACAGTTAGTCCGGGGTCCCCACAGAGCTGGTATCAGAGCTATCCTGACTGTAGGAGACCTTAGTTAGCATGGACGTTAGTTAGGAAACAAGTACTTGGAAAAAAAAAACTATTTACGAAACAAATTCTTTCTATAATCGGAAGCATAGCTTCTACTCCTCTTGTTTCTTCAAAACTTCTAATTCTTACCTCATTTTCCGATTATCAAAATTGTTCGAAAATTCTTACTCTATTGTCGCATCCACTTCAAACCTACATACTAGACGATGTCCCCGACTCAGACCCGAAGACTCGAAGTCAAAGATGGACCAACCTTTTTGGAAGACTCATGTATCTCCAACAGCAGCTATTGAAGATTGGAGGCCGACTTAGTGTGCCCACAAAGGGATAATTAGATCATATCTTTGGTTGTCACCAAAGTCTGTCAGGGAGCTGACCTTGTTCCTCTTTGGACCCGCACTTTTGCAGTCGTCAAGGATCAAGTCCTCAATTTCTTGACTAGTAATTTTTTTTAGGTTCATCACGAGAAGTTGTCGTCTATGGAGCTCTTCAGCAATTAATCCTCTGAAGACCTCACGTCCCCGGGATGTTGAGACTAGAAGTTCTCCGCAATTCCCGCCTCCCACTCAGTGTCAATAACTCAACGTCAGATCTTCTTCACCACCAACTGCCCCAACAATACCAGTTGAAGACAACGTCAGAAGAATGAAGACGCCAACATATCTGACCAACCCCAAACCTATAGGATGGATAGGACAAACTCGATCGCTTTGATTAAGCTACCCCCACGTATTAGGCATCCGTGAGGTACTTAGAGTACCATGTCTGGTGTGATGATTGCTTGTAGTTCCCTCGTGTGCTGTCTTGAGTGTTTTTTTTATCTGTTTGTTGTCTTGGTTTTTCGGTGTGAAAAACACTCTTATTGTGATAACCTAGCTTAGAAAGCCTCCCTAATATGTTTTCACCCTCATCTACCTCGCCGATAGATTGCTAACTGCTAGTTAGTTGGATAGGTTAACGAAAGACTCTAACTCTAACCCAGTTAGCAGTTGTTTTCAACCCTCAAAAAAAAAAAAATTACCCAGCCCTATCTCCGCTTACTACTTCCAAGATCAGCTGAAACATCTCTACTATGCCAAGAAAGCAGAAGCCCCTACCTTCAAGAGTGGCTGCACCTCTGCAAGAAGACATACTAATTTGGTCTAACCTTGGAGTATAATCGCGCTAACCTCGAGGATATCTTATTGAAACCATCCCCTAACACATTGTCTATCAAGCTGAGAGAACAATAGCGTCAAAGCCAAGCTACATCGCATGGTTCATCTGGTCCTCATCAAGTGAAGCTCCTGAAGATACCTCAAGACTCAAGATTAGGTGCAACTTACCCGCTCACATCCCAACTGGTATAAGTCAGCACCGACCCGCAAGATGAAGGTTGTCTTCGACGACCTTGTTGCTACTTCATATGGATACCCACCAGGAGTTCATCAACTTACTAACTTACTGCGCATCATATAGTTTAGTTAACACCGTGAGTGCCTCTTGAAGTTGTGGTCTGCACGTCGCCCCTGAAGATTCTTCAACTGAATGCGGAAGATTGATGACTTATTCAGAAGCCCCAGACAGGACTACAAGGCAGAAGCTCTGAGTTTTTCCGAAAGCCCGATGAAAAATTTTAAGGGTGGAAGACTTCGTCTTCCACTAAAATTTAAAGTTAACTCTAAAATGTTTTCAACCCTGCTAAAACACCGCTGGAGTGCACTAACTCTCCCCGAATCTTGAACCCCCGCTAGGATCGCTTAGAAGCTACAGATCCAACACCTACATGGAGTAGTCAACCTCTTCATGAAGCTCGCCATCGGCAGGAATCCATCATGTCTCCCAGAAGATGAAGCAACGACCTTCTCAACAATGGCACATCTACAGAAGAATGGAGTCTAACTTTAATTACACTTTACAACCCCTCTAGTTCTACGCTTAGTAATCTCGGGACGAGATTATTTTAAGGGTGGAAGAGTTGTAACACCCCAACTTTTGCAACCTTGTTTAATTGTCCTTAGTGCAAAAATTAGGGGGAACAAAAACTTTTTCTAAAGACTAACTAAGATGAATTGCCTTGATCTGTTTGATATAATGAATTGCTTGATCTGCTGGTAGATGAATTGTCTTGATTTGCTTGTTGATTTGCTTGTGGAGTTTTGTCTTGAGTTACCTCTTAGAACAACACCTCTAGTGTTAAAACAACTTAACAACTCACTATTAAAACACATGTGTGACCACTGTAACATTCTTTTCCTCTTGTTACCAATGCATAAACCCTATGCTTGGTGTTTTCCCCATATGTATCTCAACACACTATTTCTAGTCTCTAGAAAAAATAGTGAAGCTATGGTCACTCTTGTATTACCTTAACCTCCTCTCCTTCAAATAATTGAACATAAACCCTAAACCCCGCTTTTTGACTCTCAAAATATTTCTAGTTTTTGTCAAACTATTCTTCCAAACTGTTTATCAGGTGAAATTTTGAAATGTCGCTGTTATTCCTTATCACATATTTTCTCCTTCAAATATAATTTTTAGAAAATTATTTTCTCTATGATGTTTCCTATTTACCAAAATGCTTGAATGGTGTATATGCCATTTCTTGCACCTTTATTATCGAGATAGATTTGAGAAAAACCTACTATGCATTGTCATGCAAATAGACATATTTTAGTTCAAAATATTCTGCTTCCCTTTTCAAAAATTGCAAGAAACTATTTTGAAATATTTACATTCAAAATTAGATCTACTCTTAGAAAGTGAATCAAACAAGTAATTTTAAATTCAAACTTTGCATGACATCTTCCCCACATTAATCTCACCTCTCGATCTCTCTACTCCCCCCATCTTCCCTCCACCTTTCTTCTCCTTCATCATATGGTGGCATCATCACCACCACACCACCCCTCTTTTTCTTTTTTCTCCAATTCTTTTCCTTTGACCTCTCTCTTCTAAACTTTGTCTTTTGATCATGCACCCCATTGCATGGCACCCTCTCTCTCTTTTCTTCCTTTTTTTGCAAACCCTAGGGGAAACACCACCCCCTCTTTTTATTCTTCCCTTCCCTCTTATTTCTTCTTGTGCATGATCGGGCCATGGTGCCCATGCACCACCCCAACCCCCTGCACCTTTTGGCCCAACCTCAAAATCTCTTGGACCCTCCCTGGACTCCCTCTCTCCCTTCCCCAAGCCCAGCCACAAGTAGCCCAACTCTAGCAGCCCAAAAACTAAAACCCTACGGAGCCGGAGAGGAAAACCAACGAGAGCGAGCGACTACGGGAGCCTCCCGCTCGACCCCCTCTCTTCCCGCTCGCCCCTCCCTCCCTGCGACGTCTCCGGTGTGATGTCACCCTGCCCCCACCCTCCTACGTCACCCCCGACGTCTCCCTCGCGAGCCCATTGGCCATGGACGCCGCCCATGGCACCCACCGTTGCTCCACCTGCTGCCTATAAAAAGGCCTCTCCAGCCACTCCCTCTCCTCACACCACTCCTCCCCTCCTCCTAGAACCCACCAAAGTGGCGCCAAGGCGCTCCCCTTCTCTGCGCTGCCGCGGGAAGGCCGCTCCGCCTCGGTCACCACGGATGGCCGGAGGGATGACGATGCCGCCGGCCGTCCTCTCCCCTCCCTTTCCCTTCCAACTCCTTCCCCACGTTTTGCCGGACCTCACCCACCCTTTTTCGCCGCCCGGGTCCGCCGGAGACCGCCGCCCTCGTCGTCTGTCCGGGAGCGCCGGCGGAAGAGAAGCCGATGGGAGGAGCGCTGGCTGCCGGGCCGGACGCGCCCTGGACCACGCCGAGCCCTCCCTGCACGGCCCCAGGGCGCCGCCACTCGCCGGAGCCTCGCCGTCGACCACCGCCGCCCGCCGGTGAGTCTCCGCCCTGCCCTGCCCTTTTTCTTCCGTCCGCCGCGTGTGCCCGGGCGAAGGAGAACGACGAGACGACGACGTCCCCGATCGTGCATGCATGGCCGTTTTGGCCACGTCGGCCCAAGTGGCCTGGCCCGCCCGGGCCCCCTCCCTTTTTCCTTTCTTCCTTTATTTTTTTCCCTCCACCTGGCAATTCCTCCTGGGCCGGCCCAAATCCTCCACCCTGCACGGCCCAGTAATTTTCCCGCCCATTTAATTCTTTTTAAACTTTGAAATTTACTGTAAAATATGTTACAAACCGAGAGAACTTAAAACGTGAATAACTCGAGATCTGCAAACCCAAATCAAGTGAAACAAATTGCATTAGATCATAAATCTCTTTACCTTTCCAATGCCACTGGCCTCATATTTTTAGGATTTTTGTACGATTTTCAATGAATTAAACATGAGCACTGTATTCTGATTAGTATTTCTAATTACTAAATTTGGAAATTTAATATTTTTGAATGAATCCAATTGTGTTAATCTTGTTTTAGTACTGGCCATCTAGGAAAAATAATGTTAGTCTCTGTTCTTTCATATTTGTTACTGTTTGTGTTATGTGTGTGTCACATGAAATGTTGTACCAAAACTTTTGTTTATTTAAAATCTTTGACCAACTCTTTTTTGAAAGTAGTCAACCCATGTTTTATTCTTGCCAAACAAAACCTTCCGAGACTAAACCAAGTTCCATTGTTTAACTTGAGATTTCAAAATGGTGTGGCATATTGTTTACTTCCTAGTATTGGGTAGTATTTGTGCAAGCAAAATAAAATAGGAAAAATGATTTGTGCCTTTCCAAAAATGTTTGAAAATAAAAGATGGATGTTTTTGAGCCAAACCGATTCACTTGTATCCTTGGTGGTGTTATCTACCAGGGGTATATAATTTATGCCTTGGTAATACCCATAGAGGCATTTGCTTATTTTTGTTAGGCTCTCATGTTTTATTAAATGAAATTAATTGGTTTCTTTTAAAGAGTTGTTTTGAAGTAACTGTAAGTCCTTAATATGTTAGACCTTAGTAGAGTGGTTAGATATTGATTGTTGCTTGTTGAATGTTGCTTTGTTGGTACAATGCGTTGATTGTGTTCCTTTTATATTTTCCGGCGATAGATGCGAACAATTCCGGAGAAGAAGAAGTGGTTCAAACAAGGATTTTATGTATATTGTTGGAATTCTTATTTGATGGAGTCAAAGAAGTCCAGGGACAAATAAGCCAAGGCAAGCCATCTTTTGATCTCTGATTGTTGAATTACATATTGTGGTTACTTTGTTGTTAATCGTGTCTCTCGATCTATGTTGTGTGGTATCTACTTAAGTTGATGGAGCATGTTCACCGTGAGCATGTTGATTATCTTTGACACCCATCTACATTTTCCCCTTTTTGGAAATGGTGATCATAACCATTATCTTGGTGTACCCTCTAAGTGTGATGGTATGCCCACCTACCTTGAGTGTGTCGACCTCTTGACATCCTTCTTGCACCCCTTAGAGGTATGATGGTTAGCATCATTCCCTCTTGTTGATGCTATACATACTTACTCCCAAGTATGTTGAACCTCTTTTTGATGCCATGCATACTTTCTCTCAAGTATGTTGAACCCCTTGTTGATGTCATGCATACTTACTCTCAAGTATGTTGATCCCCTTGTTGCTATGCATGCTTACCCTGAGCATGTATGCCCCCTTGACCACCTATTTTTATCATCTTCTTAGGGGTATGATGATTAACATTATGACCCTTGTTGAATCCTTCTACTTATGTTGTCCCTATGCATGCTTATTCTAAGTATGTATGATCCCCTTAACACCTCAACTATCATCTCCTTAGTGGTATGATGGCTAGCATCGTGCCATCATTGTATCTTAGCTCTTACATAAAACTTTAGGTTGGGAACCCCTCAAGGTTTACCTTGTTGTAAATGTTTATGAAAACCTTGGGTGAGGCAATCTTACCCAAGCGTATGGTTTATGAAAGGAAAGGATCTTGACAAAGATGGTTGGAAAGAGGAAGGTGTGTGTGACTTGGGTTTTTGAGAAAAACGACACATGGTTCTTTGTATTCGCCGGAACAATTACACGGCGCAACCACATTATCCAAAGTGGGTACGGGCTTAGTCGACGTCTGTTGAAATTGGCATGAGCCACCTTCACAACTCTCTAGGAGGGTCACGATGACCTCCGACACCGGGTTGCGCTGCGAAGGAGGCAATACACCGCATTAACTTGCAGCCGGACGACTACGAGGGTCTTCGTCATGGCGCCGGAGATACGCTCAAAGGAGGTATGCTACCGGGGTGCCGGGAAGGGGTAAGCCCGCGGGGAAGGACTCTTGTCGGGGGAGACGGGCGAAGGACTATGACTGATTATCCGAGCCTCGCATACTTTTGTATGTCGAGCCGGGGATGATCCCGGCGGATTTATCGGTTCTTGTGGTGAAAGTGCGCACACTCTGCGAGTTAAAACTATTCGAATAGCCGCGTCCGCGGTCATGGACGGTTGGGATGGCCGTTACCGAGGCTGTGTCGAGTTTTGGTTTTGAAAATGATTTCCAAAGGAAATGTGTGTTGGAAATACCGGAAGGGTACGGGAAAGATGTTGTGCCGACCATGTGGAGATGGTCGAGGAAAATGAAACAAAAGCGGGTGACCCTTCCTAGTGTTTCATGTAGAGGAACTCTTCTTTAACAAAGATATAGAGATGTCATAGGACTTTCTTAGTGTCCCCTTCAACTGTGATGTGGGATGCTATATCCACAAGAGAAACTGATTCTCTTTCACATGCCATATCCACAAGAGAAGCTGATTCTCTTTCACATGCCATATCCACAAGAGAAACTGATTTTCTTTCACATGCTACATCCACAAGAGAAACTGATTCTCTTTCACATGCTATATCCACAAGAGAAACTATTCTTCCTCTCTTGACTTCTTTAGTTAGAATTGTTATCACCTTCTTGATGGTTTGCGAGTACAATTCAAATGTACTCACGGCTTTGTCCCCGGCTATTTACTTGGCCGGACACGGAGGACTTCGACGGATGAAGAAGGAGTTGACGACGTCTATGCGAGCTAGGAACGTCTTCCCGATCGGTTACTCGTAGGGTTAAGGCGGATGACTTGGGCTCTACGCTGCTGAAGTAATTCCGCGACTCTGATGATTAGATTAGGCCCTTCAAGGCGATTATGTAAATATTGGTCATGTGACCTCATTGTAATTTTCTTATTCCGTTTTGTAATGGATGATGTAATTTGATATCAGTTCGGTTATGTGTTCACGGCGCACTGATCATGGGATCGTGAACTGTATACATAACAGGGTATTTCGGACAGTTAGTCCGGGGTCCCCACAATGATTCTATTGTTAGAACAAATTATGATGTTGATGCTTCAGCTCTTGATGTTACTTGATTCACACTTTCTGCGCCTAGCTGAAAGGCGTTAAAGAAAAGCGCTTATGGGAGACAACCCATTATTTTACTTCTGCATTTTTGTTTTATATTTGAGTCTTGGAAGTTGTTACTACTGTAGCAGCCTCTCCTTATCTTTATTTTATTGCATTGTTGTGCCAAGTAAAGTCTTTGATAGTAAGGTTAATAATAGAATTGGATTACTACGCAGAAACAGATTTCTTGCTGTCACAAAATTGAGCAGCCCCGTCTGTAGGTAACTCAGAAAAACTGCCAATTTACGTGCGTGATCCTCAGATATGTACGCAACTTTCATTCAATTTGAGCTTTTTCATCTGAGCAAGTTAAGTGCCCCTGAAAAATTCGTCTTTACTGGATTGTTCATTTTTGACAGATTCTGCCTTTTATTTCGCATTGCCTGTTTTGCTATGTTGGATGGATTTCTTTGTTCCATTAAATTTCAGTGGCTTTGTGCAATGTCCAGAAGTGTTAAGAATGATTATGTCACCTCTGAATATGTGAATTTTCGATTACGCCCCCTCTAATGAGTTTGTTTTGAGTTTGGTGTGGAGGAAGTTTTCAAGGATCAAGAGAGGAGGATGATACAATATGATCAAGAAGAGTGAAAAGTCTAAGCTTGGGGATGCCCCCGTGGTTCATCCCTGCATATTTTAAGAAGACTCAAGCATCTAAGCTTGGGGATGCCCAAGGCATCCCTTCTTCATCGACAACTTATCAGGTCACCTCTAGTGAAACTATATTTTTATTCCGTCACATCTTATGTGCTTTACTTGGAGCGTCTGTATGTTTTTATTTTTGTTTTTGTTTGAATAAAATCGGATCCTAGCATTCTTTGTTTGGGAGAGAGACACGCTCCGTTGTTGCATATGAACACATGTGTTCTTAGCTTTACTTTTAATGTTCATGGCGAAGGATGAAACTGCTTCGTTCATCATTATTATGGTTGGAAACAGAAAATGCTTCATGTGGTAATTGGTATAATGTCTTGAATAATTTGATACTTGGCAATTGTTGTGCTCATATAGATCATGTTTAAGCTCTTGCATCATGTACTTTTCACCTATTAATGAAGAACTACATAGAGCTTGTTGAAATTTGGTTTGCATGATTGGTCTCTCTAGAGTCTAGATATTTTACGGGTGAGGTGTTTGAACAACAAGGAAGACGAGTGTAGAGTCTTATAATGCTTGCAATATGTTCTTATGTAAGTTTTGTTGTACCGGTTCATACTTGTGTTTGCTTCAAACAACCTTGCTAGCCTAAGCCTTGTATTGAGAGGGATTACTTCTCGTGCATCCAAATCCTTGAGCCAAAAACTATGCCATTTGTGTCCACCATACCTACCTACTACATGGTATTTCTCTGCCATTCCAAAGTAAATTACTTGAGTGCTACCTTTAAATTCCATTCTTTGTCTTTGCAATATATAGCTCATGGGAAAATAGCTTAAAAACTATTGTGGTAAAGCATATGTAGCTTATGTATCTTATTTCTTATAAGTTGCTTGTTGAGCGGTAACCATGTTTTCTGGGGATGCCATCAACTATTACACCTTTGTTGAATATCATGTGAGTTGCTATGCATGTTCGTCTTGTCTGAAGTAAGGGTGATTTATCATGATCAAATGGTTTGAGTATGCATATTGTTAGAGAAGAACATTGGGCCGCTAACTAAAGCCATGAACCATGGTGGAAGTTTCAGTTTGGACATCAATCCTCAATCTCTTATGGGAATATTATATGTTGTTGAATGCATATGCATTAAAGAGGAGTCCATTATCTGTTTTCTATGTTGTCCCGGTATGGATGTCTAAGTTGAGAATAATCAAAAGCGAGAAATCCAATGCGAACTCCCTTAGACCTTTGTACAGGCGGCATAGAGGTACCCCTTTGTGACACTTAGTTGAAACATATGTTATGCAATGATAATCCATGTAAATCCAAGCTAATTAGGACAAGGTGCGAGCACTATTGGTAATCTATGCATGAGGCTTGCAACTTATAGGATGTCTTATACATAACACATATGATTTATTACTACCGTTGACAAAATTGTTTCTATGTTTTCAAAATAAAAGCTCTAGCACAAAAATAGTAATCCATGCTTCCCTCTGCGAAGGGCCATTCTTTTACTTTATGTTGAGTCAGTTCACCTACTTCTTTCTATTTTAGAAGCAAACACTTGTGTCAACTGTGTGCATTGATTCCTACATACTTGCTTATTTGCATTCATCATATTACTTTGTGTTGACAATTATCCATGAGATATACATGTTGAAGTTGAAAGAAACCGCTGAAACTTATATCTTCCTTTGTGTTGCTTCAAAACTTTCTACTAAGAATCTATTGCTTTATGAGTTAACTCTTATGCAAGTCTTATTGATGCTTGTCTTGAAAGCACTATTCATGAAAAGTCTTTGTTATATGATTCAGTTGTTTAATCATTGTCTTTACCATTGCTTCGAATCACTGCATTCATCTCATATGCTTTACAATAGTATTGATCAAGATTATGTTAGCATGTCACTTCAGAAATTATCTTTGTTATCGTTTACCTACTCGAGGGCTTTAGCGAATGAGCAGCTCGCAAGGCAGCAGGCGGGGCTGCCAACCATTCCTCACGATGAGCATTGGATGGACATGTTCAAGTCAACGGAGCAAGACCACCAACAGAGGCATCATCCTCTCCGACTGGGAGTAGTACAGTTCTTGTTTAGTAGGTTTTTCGTGTTCAAGTTTTAGTTTAGTAGGTTCTTCGTGTTCATCTCCTGCGGCGTTCCCTACTTTTGTGCCCGGATACCCAATTTGTGCCCATTTGGGGACGTTCGGACATAGCTTATGGACTATTGGAGGCAGGTACCCCCGACGGCACCGGTTCTCAACTTTCCTATTTTTTATATTTTTATTTCCAAATGTCTATACTAGGTGAAAAAACAGTGAAATATATACTTCATAAATCAATTCAAATTTAAATTAAAATTCAAAAAGCTCTGAAAAAATGGATAGTTTGGTCCAGTAGAACACATGACAATCAAATTTTAGTTTTCTTTGAGCACCCATATGTAATCAACTAAATCATCCTATAGTTGTCGATGAACACATAACGTAGAGGCTCAACTCCGTGAGGCGGCGCCCCGCGCCGCACCAGGGTGCCCCTCCCCCTCCTCTCCTCCTAGGCGCTTCCCCTCCCACCGCTGCTCCCGGAGGCGTCACTGGGCAAAGCCCGTGTGGCGTGGTGGCGGTGGCAGAGATCCTCGGTCACCATGGAGGCACATCGGCGGCGCCCGCTCCGGCCATGTGCGACCATCTGCAGGCGACGGGTGCGGCATGGGGAAGGAGGGCCCGATCTGAGCCCAGATGGGCTTGGCTGGGCCATGTACTGCACCTCGACGTTGGTAACCAACGATGCTCCTGGAGTGGTCCTGCATCATGAGGAAGTCATGGCGGTGGTGAACTCCTCTTTCGTCGGAGGGGATCAGCTAGTTTGTAGATATTTTGGCGGGTCTCACGATCCGTCATCTAGTCCCCGATGGCGAGGCATGGCTGCCGGTGAAAGACGGCCCAGACTTCGGTCATGGCAGATGATGGTGGCGCATCTTTCTCGCTACCTTGTAGTAGGCATTGTCTCTGCAGTCTGCGTTTTCTTCTCGCCTGGGCTGCTCCGAGGAAACCCCAGATCGTTCCACCTGTTGGGGGCATTGTTTTTGGAGCAGACAACGGATGGTGGTGGTGCTGAGGTGGAGCGGTGTGTTTCTGTTGTGCCGGCTTCATCGAGTCTCGGCGGCATTGCAGCGGAGTCTCGGAGACGGACACAGTGTGATGGACGCGCGTAGGATGGTGGTGTCATCTAGCGTCGTGGCGACGTCGATGGCAGTTTTGGCAAGGTCAATGCGTTGATCTCTCTTGGAGATGGGTTTGCGGAAGACAACGGTGGCGATTCTATGGCGTATACAATGGTGCGCGTTGAGGGTCTGCTAGAATGATTGTGCTTCTCACCCGCCAATGGGCGGCTTGGGCAGACACTCGGTTTTTAGATGATGTGCGCTGGTGTGAGGTTAGGGTACATGATCTGTTCTTGGACACCCCCTTCATCATTTTTAAAGGTTTAGCGAGTTGTCGCTAGAAAGGTGGCTTTGAATTGATTTTTATATTTCACTTGTAAGATTTTGAGAATAATCTAATAAACAAAAATTATGTGCATCCTTTAGATGCAGAGGCTGGAGCAATGCTCCCATTTCGAAGAAAAAAAAAGTTGCCAATGAACAATAATTGATCTATCGACAATGTTGTACCAGAGTGGCAGACAATATCGCAATGAGCTTAAGAGTACCAAATACCCACTTCACATCTGGCAGGGGATAGAGATTGTCTCCGGAAATACTCCGACCTCGGCCAATATGGCCCAACAAGGATACATCACCCCGGCCTTGGCCGCAGCTCAAAGCTTCCTTCAATTGCTGAGAAGCTTGATCTGCATGTTCTGACCACATAAATCATTTCTTGGTCAATAAGGTTAGTGAGAGGTTTAGCCAATATACCATATCCATTCACGAATTTTCGATAATATCCAATGAGCCCGAGAAAACCTCACAACTGATTCATTGATGCATGTAATATGCATGCATGAACTTTGTAATTTGTTGACATATATTCCCACATATTTGCATCTTATATAGTATTATATCCATGCTTTGTATTGTTTTCGGGGATTCTCTAAACAATCCTCTCTTCTCTGGTTTTAACTTTGTCTGGCAGAAAAAGCCTTCTGTTAGTATTTTTATTTTTCAGGAGCTACGAGACTCGAAAAAGGGCAAGGCCAGAGGTCACGCTTAGAATTTTGGGGACTAAAAAAATGAGCTAAAGCAGGACACCAATAGATAAATGGGCTGGGAAAGAGGCCCGGTGGCGCGTCCCAGTACCCTGGGCATGCCACCCTGGGCACACCTCCTGGGGTCTTTTCCCCCTCGACGGTTCGATTCGCCTCAATATTTCGTCAACGGACTTGTTTTCACCTAAAAACTCATAAAAAGGTCCCCCGACGCTTATTGCCAACAGACGGAGGCGGAGATAAAAAACGCATTAACATAGAGTCAGCACGCCGCTGCTGGAGGAGATAAGAGGGGGGAACCGCTGCCAGAATCGCCTCCGACGGACTCCACCCCCTCCTGCGTGGTCATCATCAACATCTTCATCAACACCTTTAGCACCATCTTCATCTACCTTTTATAATATCTTGGCAAACATGATGTGTGAGGCAATCTATCGTTTTCCCATGATGTATTGTACCTCTATGTCTTTGTTTGACTAGTGAATTGTTCTTGGCAATTGTGAGATAATTTGTTGATAGTAGCATATATGTATTTGTTATATTCTATGATGATCTCTTGTACTGATATATGAGTGCACACATATGTTGGGTAATACATGAGGTTGTCACCGTTGCATGATGATAGGGAGAGGGATAGATGGAGTTTGACAGGAACCATGTCCCAAATTTTAGATATTAATGTTATATTAACTCATGGTTAATCAACGATGGGTATAACTATAGGGATGTTTAAACTTATAGCGGTGATTGTACTTTATGTCTTAATAGTTCCATTGTTCGCTCTTAATTGGCCTCAAGATCCATCACTAGTGATGTATTTGGTCATATATATGGCTGCACCTATCTATGGCTCCTCTCTAGAAGAAACACTAAAAATACAATACTAAGCTTCACAAATTGTGACAATCACACAAATGAAATAGTAATTTACCAGAAAACTTACTCCCTTTAGTTACTCCACTTCACCTCACGACCCTTACTTTCCTTGCACTAGTTTTACTTCCTGCAGTTATTTTTAGAACTTTATAGTCTTCTACTTCCTAGTACAAACTTGCATAAAAGGCCATATAAGTGGGTTATAGGGCTTTAAAAAAATAGATAGTTTACCATCAACTCCTCGTAGGTTTGACACTCAAATACTTACCGAATAGTACTGCGGTGATCCCATGCACTCGGGGTTATTAAGATACTTTTCTGGCTCCGTCGCCAGGGAGCGTAGCGCTAGGCTTCTATTCTTGCTTGCATTGCTAGTTTACTTTTAGTACCTTGTTATAAAATTAAAACCCAAAAAAATTATAAAATGGAAAATAACAAGAATACTCCTGCTATGAGCACAAGTATGAATATGAATGACTTTGTTTATGTACTTGAATGCTGCTGAATAGCTAAGAAACATAGAGAATCAAAAGAAGGTATGAGATTAGAACATTTCATGATAATTCTAAATTATATTGCTATTGAGTTGATTGACTATTATGATGATAAATTTTTTTGCTCTGAACAAAATTTTAGACACTTTGAGTTTCAATGTAGATCCCATGAAGAATATGTTATTGCATCTTATCATAGGTGTGATTATGCTCATCCAGCGATGGAACAAGTAGAACAATTATTTATTTATATGGAAACCTCTGAATTAGAGACCTTCATTTATGAACATGAAACTTTCCCTGTAGCTTCTAAATTTAGAAGTGTGATCATTGGTATACTTAATTATTGTATAACGAACTTCGTTGAAAATATCTATGTTGTTGACTTTAATAAGAGGGGCATGGCTGCCCAAGAGAGCACTAATATTTTGCTGGGAAAAGATGATGAAAGCATAATCTTGGGGATGTCCATGCAGACCGAAGAGGAAGACAAATAAGAACAAAAGAAGAAGGAAGAGGATGACAAAAGCGTAAGCTTGGAGATTCTCATACAACCCCAAGAAGAGGATGAAGAATAACAAGTGGAGGAAGAATGAAGTAGCTACCCATCTCCAACTCCCAACAATGGTAACACACAAATTCCTATGAACACCCCTTTGTATAGTATTGATGATGATCCTCTATGTGATATAAATTTGTCTAATTTATTGGAGGATTATGATGATGTAAAATAAATAGATGACACCATGAACTCATTAGATGATTTACCTTTATTCGGTGATTCTACTAAAAATTATATCTTTAAATTCACCTTTAATGCTTGCAAATATAACGAGAGATGAATAAATAAGAACCCTCTCTATGTTCCTACGATATTTATAAAGCAAGCCACTGATCATTATATATACGGAACACCACAAAACGGATGCTATTTATTCACATGTGGGTTTGGCCATGTGGTTGTATGTTTTCCTCCTAAAAATTAGACACTTTCTACTTAATTAATTGATGAGGTAAAGCTTTTGCCTCCGTTTCAAATAAAAAAAGTCATGTTAGTTCATTTCCAGTCCGTGTATATAACTTTGTGGTTATCGGGAAAGAATCAAGTGATTGTTGTTGATGGCCAACTTGAGGAACCTGTGGAAGAATCAAGTGAAAAGGGAAAGGATCTCGAGTCAAGGATGGAACAAGCATCCCTGATCAAGGAGAAAGATTCAAGAATACTTGAACCGGAAGCCGTCGGCAGGACGAGGGTGTGGAGATGTGCAATATAGAGTATCAACAACCTCCTGTTGAAGCCTGATCTGGATCAGGAGAAGATGGAAGCGGAGATTCAGTGTATTATCCTGGCAAGACCTTCACAAACCTGGACACCTTTTGGCCGAGGACCGAAAAGCTCTCTATGAGGAGCAGAAACATCTGCTCGGCGACTAAAAGCGGCTTGAACTCAAGCAACGCCGATCAGAGAGCCGAGGAACGATACTAGGAGA
This sequence comes from Lolium rigidum, assembly GCF_022539505.1. NCBI lineage: Eukaryota > Viridiplantae > Streptophyta > Magnoliopsida > Poales > Poaceae > Lolium > Lolium rigidum. The sequence continues at coordinate 87,846,018 of NC_061508.1, forward strand.
GATGGTAGGGAAGCAGGAGGCGCAATGCAAAGGGCTCTCGGCGAGTTCAGAAACCTTGCAACTGCAGTCTAGAGCAAGTACTTTGTTCTTGTTCTGTTTCATCCAGCTTATACTGCTGCTTATCGCCATAGGCATCTTTCTCGTTCGTCTCTTGCCATTCTCGACAGAGTTTGTACCAACTTAATCTTAGAAGTACACAAATTCCACATAGTTGAGATTAGAAGAACGTACCAGGCATTCCTTGAGTGCTTTCTCTTGTTTTCGCCATGAAAAGTTTTGGTTGTAACAATGAACTCAGCTCTCTGATTCTTGTAACATGTCATCTTGGCAATTCTGATGGCTGTCATCAGTGTGTCACTGAACACATAAATTTGATTGCTGGTTATGACTTTATTTTTCAACAGATGACAAGTAAGATAAACTCGGCATACATGAAAGTGTTCAGACTTCAGAGACATGTATAGGAAAACACAGCCCATTAGTTCTGTTCAGCACAACAACCACCTTTGGGGCTGTGCTTCCTTTCGTTTCGTCAGAGCTCAGAGCTCAGAGCAGAACCTACGGATATGTAAATTCTTTCTACAATTTGTGATCTTGTTCTCACAGATTTCTATAGTTCTGTTCATATAGCTGAATCAAGGTACGAGTAGAACTGTCGCCGACCGAACTGGAGGAGGCTGCTATAGTTGGCATCATGCACACCGACAAAGAGAACCTCGGTGTCAGGACTGAACGACATGCCAGCGATCTCACCAAAGAAGTCCAGCTCCTGTTTCCTGTTGTACCCACTCTCAACATCAAAGATGTGGATAAAATCAGCAGGTTCAGCCATCGCAAGGAACTTCCCGTCAGATGTGTAGCGGATCGACCTTATGGCTCCGATGTTCCCCCTCAGAACAGCAACAGACTTGGAGAGGTTACGAGCATCCCAGATCCTGCATGTCTTGTCTTGGTTACCAGTCGCGAATGTTCGGCCATCTGGGTTCCATGCTGACGCAAACGAATAATCGAAATGGCCACGGAGCTCATGAATCATCTATCAGAAACAAACAACCATAAGTTTACATAAACTGAGAAGCCATTAATCATTCTATATTGCACTCTGCTTACTTTCCCTGTATTAGCATCAACCAGAAGACCAGCAGGATCGTCTCCCACGACAGCAATGATTTTACCATCAGGACTCAATGACATGTGCTGCATGAAAGAAAACAAAGGAGAAAAACAAGGTCAGGCTTCTCCCTCTCATCACCTCATGGAAGACAAAAATGTTTTGACCAAGTATTGAGTATTGACCTCAATAGCAGGATATAATTTGGAAAACTCCAATACACAGTCCAGTAAATAAAACACTAAATATACACAGGACTGAGGCTTACATTCACTGCCCAATTGAAATGAAAATGATTGCACATTTGAAAATTTTCTACGTCAAAGTCTCTAAGTCCACAATCATTGTTTGAAGCCAGGAAATGCACAGAACCACTGCCAAAAAGAATTATTGTTGTGATTGGTACATTCTCAATTTGTCAGAAACAAAACAATAAAGTGTGCATAGAAAATAAACTACCTAGGTTTCCCAAATATCTCCAGATAATTAGTAATACCATCAGCATCATGTGTTAACTTGCAACAATAGCTTATTCCTTCACGGTCCAAAACCTGCATTCCTTAAACAATTATTACATTGTAAGTGATTGTAGATGTTAGAAGATAGAATAAATGAAAATATGTTACCTTGCAAATTAGTTCTCCATGAAATCCACCAGCAAGCAGCAGGTTATTCTTCACTGCCAATGTGGTAACTTCAGTCTGATAAAAGCCCTCATAGAAATTCCCTTGGTGCTTCTGAAGTAAATGCACAACAGATATGCATTTTCTTTGTAAGAAAAATGAAAGTTCAAACAAACACTTGGAAGGTAAATCTGTACCTCATATGGTGCAACATGTCCTTCAAAATCAATGATTTCCTGCTTCTCAGAAGTCAGGGGTGACCAATGAAGCGCAGAAAAGTATGACATAAGATACACATTGTGCCTTGCCGTTGCCCATACTGAATTTCTCAACTGCATATAAGTGATAGAGCGAGCTTAATATATACTTCCGTACGAGTTAAGCAGGAAACTAATCCTATGAGAACATCTGGTTGTTCAGTACAAATATACAGACAAGAGATACAAGGGAAGTTAGTTGTTATACTTTTCCTATGGAAGAAGAAAGATGGTACCCTAGTAACGGATAGAGAATTGCATCCATTTCAAAAGCAAGCAAGTGTAAATGCGTGTTCCTGTGTTAGGACATGGGATACCATAATTGCCATTTTCTTTCAGAACTTTCATGAAGTGTGTATTCAAGAGAATGTGAAGACCTTGTCGTTAGTTGATTTTTTTTAGTAAATTAATGCTCCATTTGTGTGTATTCTAAACACTGACTGTCAAAAAAACAAGATCTGCAACAAATAAATTTCCACAGTAGTACAGCAAAATATTGGGAACCATGGAAGAAAGAGCATAATATATTTATTTTATTTTGAAAATAGCATAATAACAGGCACATAATCATAATTAGCATTCCTGAGACCTCTTGCTTGCTTAGAATGAATTGAGCAAGTAACCTAACGAGATCATGATACCAGAAGCTATCATTTTCTCACCTGAAGATGAAGAATGGTCGGTTTCACCGATCTTGTGTTATGCTTAAACTCGTAGTACAGCTGTCCTTTCTTCACAGGTGTACATACCTGCATAAATCACCACATCAAAATCTCCTAAATGAAACAAAAGAAAAGTACCAATATATATCTTATTTGTAGCAATATCATGCCTTCTCCGATGCTCTTCCTGAATTAGGTATGTTTTCAATGTTGTCATAGTGTTTCAGTCTTTCCTGCCTATATGCGTCCCTGGTGATGTCCAATCTATCCCAGGGTATTCCCTGCATGTCCTTTCCTTTTTTGACATCTATGGCCGATGTGTCATGTGAGGCCATACTAGCCTACAAACAACAAAATCTTCTTCTGTCAGACCGAAAGAAGGCTATTCTGAAACTGCCTCCCCAGAATAAGAAACACCACAAATATATGCAGGTAGTACTACAATCATGTCAAATTATAATATGCATTATCAAATAAAAATTTCTCATACAGCTAATTAGTTTATATCTAGCAACCCTCCTGAATCGAACTGGAAAACGGAAACAGCAATGTTTTAAAGCTAGTCGGAGACAGAACCAGGGACGGGCCATGGCCCCCTCATGGTAAATTTTTTTTTGTTAAAAAACCTTGGTTAATCTATATATTTGACCTGCAATTTACCTATATATAGCCCCCTCCAATAAAGTTTACATGCAATTGGCCCCCCTTGTGTTACTTTCCGGCTCCATCCCTGGACGGAACCCCATTTGCCCAAGAACATAGCAAGCGGGTGAACTTACGGATTGGATGTACTCGTCGTCCTCATAGTCGGAGTCCCCCACCAGTTCGGCCTGACGATCATCCTCATATTCTAGGTACACTCCGGCGTGCCCGCCGTCATGCTGCGACATGGCCTGCAAGAACACCGGGAGGGGAACATCAAATATGAGCCGAACTGAACCAAAAATTGCGGGGAAACTTCGAGATTTCCGCTGCAAGAATCTCACCTCTGTTAGTATTAGCACCCTGAGGTTGGAATAGGCTGAATCGCTGCCGAGCTAGGGTTCTGAGTTTTTCTCTGACAGGGTTCTGAGGTTTCTATGAACAGTAAGCAAGCTTGCCCTTTTGTAGGCACCTAAATAACCGGGCGACTCTGAGAAAGGAGAATGCTGTGCCTTGTTGCACTTAAGCCCTCCAAAAAATAGGAAATATCATCACCAAAATAATAAAATGTTATATTTTTTGGTATTTTTTGAATCATTCAGCACAATATAGAGGCGTATAAATATACACTCATACCACCGGCACACACACATACTCACACAATTCATACCTAAGATCTAGGAATCAATTTTGTAGGAACCTAAATAAAAAATGCAATTGTCGTTTGGATTTAGCACAACAATTGTAGACAAAAGAAATGCAAAACCATGTAATATTTCTCCAAAATTCTTATGGAAGAACTAATTATGTAGAAATTCCAAAGGATTTTTCATTTACTAGTTTTAAAATTCATGCATTTTAACTTTGTTTCAAAAGAACCTTAGTAACTCGTCCTCCTTTGTGCGTATGTTCAAAAGGAAGTTCCATTTATATAAATAAAAAGCAAGTCATGTTTGTACCTCGAGAATTCACATGTCCCAATACAAAGAGAGAGCGATAAAACACTATTTTCAACAAAACTAGTAATGCAGAAATATTTGGCATATGATGAGGACTTGGCTGCAAATAAAGATGCCCAGGAGGTTACTGGAGTGGATCCAATCTTCAACTTTGGGATAGTTTCCATCCATTGCAATGGACAGGTTGCGGTAGAGCCTCGGGATTCACGCCAATTGTAACGTAACCCCGGGAATTGGGTTGCCGTTTTTGTCTTTCTCTTTTCCAGGTCATATTTTGTCTAATGCAAATAATGATGAGTGGTTGAGACGCCATCTTTACTTTTTTCTCGTGGAGACCTCATCTCTTTTCTTATGAGGCCATTTTATTTGTAAAGAGGTCACACTATAATCCATAAATATGTACCCGACAAAATTTATGTCATAAGCATTAAAGCAATCTCGTCGTTTCCCGTTGATTATGTGAAGCGGGTCCTATTGTGCCTATTGTGCATGACATAGACACGGTATACAAGACAAATACATGTTAAAAAATGATTATGTTCGAAAGGAAGATTTGGTTGGTCTTTTCTTCTTTTAAAAGCTAGGCATGGTTTTTTTTCATGGACGAGTCTAGCGGGTGCCACTGCGCTCGATGGTAAAAAGCGCACCCTACTGATAACCCCCAAGTGCAGGGGATCACCGCAGTACAGTTCAATAAGTATTTGAATGTCGAACTCACGAGGAGCTGAAGGTAAAGTACCTATTCTCTAATGCCATATAACCCACTTATATGGCCTTCTATGCGAAGTTAGGATCTAGTGTGTGTGTATGTGAAGAGGTTTCTACTATAAAACTATATGTTGATAATAAAATGCAAGAAGTAAAACTAATGCAAGATAAGTAAAGTGAGGTGAAGTGAAGTGGAGTAAGATGAAGTAACTCAGGGGAGTAAGTGTTCTGGCAAATTGCTATTTTATTTGTGTGCTTGCCATAATTAGTGAAGTTTAGTATAGTCTTTTTTAGTGTTTCTTCTAGAGAGGAGCCATAGATAGGTGCAACCATTGATATGAGCAATTACACACCTAGTGGTTGATTTCAATGCCAGTTAAGAGCAAACGAGGAAATTATTAAGACATATATAAATTCCAACCACCTCTATAAGTTTAAAGGTCCCCATAGTTATACACCTTGTTGATTAACCATGAATTAATATAACATGAATGTAAGAATTGGGACATGGTTTCTGTCAAGCTCAAGCTGTCCATCCTCCTATCATCATAGAACATAACAAATACTTATATGCAACCATCAACAAATTATCTCACAATTTTCAAGAACAAGTCACTACTCAAACAAAGACATAGATGTACAATACATCATGGGATAACGATAGATTGCTTCACACATCATGTTTTCCTAAAGATTACAAGGGGTATATGAAGATGGTGCAGAGGGTGTTGGTGAATACCATGATGATGATGACCATGCTGGAGGAGGGTGGAGTCCACGGGAGGCGATTCCGGCATCGGTTTCCCCCTCCGATCTCCGCCGGTGGCCGCCTGCTGACTCTCTGTTTATGTGTGTTTGATCTCCGCCTCCATCTTTTCAAGGAAACCCGGGTGGGGTCATATATATAGGGGTTTCTAGGTAAAAAAAAGTTTGTGAGCGAAAGATTGAGGCAAATCAAACAGTCGAGGCGGAAAAGACCCCAGGTGGCGCGCCCATAGGGGGAGGGCGCGCTACTGGGCCTCTTTCCTAGACCATTTATCTCCTAGTGTCCCACTTTATGTAATTTTGTTCGTCTCAAAAATTACGAAGCGTGTCCCCTGACATTGCCTTTTTTGAGTCTCGTAGCTCCTGAAAAGTCAAAAATACTAACAGAATGTGTTTTTTGCCAAACAGAGTTAAAACCAGAAGATAGGGGATTGTTTAGTAAATCCCCGAAAACAATATAAAACATGTAAATAACATTATATAAGATTCAAATATGTGGGAATATGTGTCAATAAACTATGAAGTTCATGTTTGCATTTTACATGCATCAACATCCACATGCTTAACCTATGCCCGTCCTCGAGCACGAAGGTGATAAAACTAACATGGACTTTGGAGTTTATTGCATTGCTTCTATATTATCATGCAAAGTCCTACAAGAATCAATCATTGAAGAATAACAATAAGTAAATGATCTATAAATTGGTATCTCTTACATTTTGAAAAGCATGCATAATAATAAGTGGCATTTTAAGGAAATAAATGAGACGTATTATGAACCATAAAGCATGCTTGGATAGTCCTATAGAATTTTTTTGGTAGACTCCTTTTCTTTTTATTTGTATATCTGTGACTCTTTTTGACTCTTGAATAATAGAAAGTAAGTAGGGAATAGATGTTCTAGTCCCCCAACAAAATAAAAAGGTAAAAGAGAGCAAAAAGTAAAATTTTGAGCTATGCAATTTATGTCAACAATAATAATAAGGATGGGGATCCACATATCTATTCGTTACTTTGTTTTAGAGATACTCATGATTCAAGTGTTTCACATCTTATAAGTAAGTGCCTCATTACCTTAGCCACTAACAAGTCACACCTCGTGCTACTCAAATTTAGATTATCATAGACCTTTTGTATATTTTTTTAACCAAGTATCACACAAATAAGGGGTACCTCCATGTCGCCTGTACAAAAGGAACAAAGGTGATTTTTAGTCTCAACTTATATAGGCCATCCATACTAGGAAAACAAGTACAATAGTGTTGCGAGCATCATCTCTAGAATCTCTCTCTCACTTTTTTCTTTCTTTTTCACTCTCTTTCCTTTTTCTATCTTTCTTTTTTCCACTATCTTTCTTTCTTTTTCCTATCTTTATTTTTCTATTCATATTGAGCATGCTCTTTCTGAAACTTTCACCATGATTAGGCATGGCTACTGTTAGTGCCCCAATGCTCTACTCTGACATATATGCATACTCTAGTCTTTAGTTTGATAATCCCCTTTATTTCGTAGGAGAAACTATGAAGTAGCCGAAAAACATGATGATAAAATCAAAGATAAGTGCAATGTTGAAAAGTGTTTCCCATGTTAGTGATACGCATACAGCACGCGTCCGTTGGGAACCCCAAGAGGAAGGTGTGATGCGTACATCGGCAAGTTTTCCCTCAGTAAGAAACCAAGGTTTATCGAACCAGTAGGAGCCAAGAAGAACGTTGAAGTTTGATGGCGGCGGGATGTAGTGCGGCGCAACACCAGGGATTCCGGCGCCAACGTGGAACCTACACAACACAACCAAAGTACTTTGCCCCAACGAAACAACGAGGTTGTCAATCTCACCGGCTTGCTGTAACAAAGGATTAGATGTATAATGTGGATGATGATTGTTTGCAGAAAATAGTAGAACAAGTATTGCAGTAGATTGTATTCGATGTAAAAGAATGGACCGGGGTCCACAGTTCACTAGAGGTGTCTCTCCCATAAGATAAATAGCATGTTGGGTGAACAAATTACAGTTGGGCAATTGAGAAATAGAGAGGGCATGACCATGCACATACATGATATGATGAGTATAGTGAGATTTAATTGGGCATTACGACAAAGTACTGTTGCTGTCAAAAACCCACCGGCGAGTAGCGACGGGCAACACCGTAGAGCCGGGAGGCTCCCAGGATTGCGGTGGACCCTGGTCCCTCGGGCGACGGCCCGCAATGCCTTCTGGCACACGTCCTGGTGCTTACGAGGGTGTGCCACCCGACCTATACCTGGTCGGGAAGGTGATGGATTGCTTCGACTAGTTTCCTGCATGGCAAACACGTAAACATTAAATACGAGCCCCGATCGGCTCTTAAGTTGTTCTGTGGATCGGCTCAAAGAGCCGATTTCCCCATGGTTCACGTTAGATTTATAATGACATGGGGATCATGCTTTATCAATATCAAGCTAAACTAATCTACGATAGTCTAGGGTTTTCACCGTATAATCGGAACATCCTACGCGTAGTTGAGCCTAGCAGACACGTAAGATGATGGAAAACCAGCCCTAAAGAGGCCTAAAAACCAACATGAAGTTGATCCCCGGAACAATCCCTCTAGGGCATAATAAACCACACCTTACGCGCTACCGGATCGTTCAACCCGTTTATAAGGCCTAACCAAACGGATATCAAACCAATCCTTGAAGGACAAGGAGCAACTATAACGGATTAGATCTACTAGATAAAGAACAAGCATGATGCCGCCCTTACACCTAAAATAGGTGTAAGGGCAGCTAGGTATCGAGGGGTAGTAGCTAAACAAGTACATCGTGAAAGCATCAACGTCAACCCCAAAACACCTAAGATAAGGGTGTTGCTCGCCATCAAAAAGGCTTCAGCACGAGCAACACCAACGACGAATAAACTGATACTTCCTAGATCGCAAGATGCGATCTAGGCAGCATGTTGCTTACCCGGGAGAAACCCTCGAAACAAGGGGTGGCGATGCGCCTAGATTGATTTGTTGTGAACGTGATCGTCTTCTTTTCTCAATAACCCTAGATACATATTTATAGTCCGTAGACTTTCTAACTTGGGAATAAACCCAACCGTGTACGAGCTAAACTCTATCTCTTAATTCTAACCGATACGTAACCTACTATATTTTACAGATACACGGGCAATCTTGCCCAAACTTCTTGTACAAGGCCGGTTCGGGAATATTTTCCGTGCATATCCTCTAAGCCCATTTAATCACGGCCCATCTCCAGACTTGGTTAAATTCTGGTGATAACACATGCCCCCCTGGTTTTGGCAATGATAATTTCAAAACCACTCCGTTTTTCTTCGTAGGGTCACGTCGTGGCAGAGCAGAACCGCCGCAGTATCCTTCATCATGATGCCTTGCCTTCTCAACTTCTCTGCACGATTTGACAGTTCTTTGGCACCACTTCCTCGGAAACTGCTGTAACATTAACTCTCCCCCATATCCATTTATTTAACCGCGCCGAGCAGTTCGCCTCTTTATCCTCTTGCTCCGTACTAGCCATCGGCAAAAAACCCCCTTCCTCTGTAGCCATGTCTTCCTCCTCCTCCTCCTCCTCCTCCTCCTCCTCTGCCTCATCTGGTCTCTCCTACGTATCTTCTCCCTTCCGTGAGCCCACGCCGGAGTGGGACTCGCTGGCGGCGTACGACCTTCGCGCCCCGGAGAAGTGGGACATCAAGTCCCACGATTCCTCCGTCTGGTCCGAGGACGACAAGTCCTTGACTGACGGAGAAGATGAATTCCAGTTCCTCGTCGACGGGGAGCTGGAGGCGGGAAGTGAGGACGACCGCTTCTCGTGGGATGGCTACACCTCCTCCGACGAGGAGGATGAAGAGGAGGACGACGATTCCTCCGACGACTACCCGCCGGCGAAGCGCTTCCGCGCCGGGTCGGACGACGACGACGACGAGGAGGACGAAGCTCCCGTAGAGGGCTACGGGAGCAGCGACGAGGAGCCCGCCAGCAGCAGTGCCGGCGGCAGCGATGACGACGACGAGGGCAGCAACGGCCCTTAGATTAGGGATTACTAGTATAGGACTAGTAGTAGTAGTAATCGGCTTTTGTTCTTTCTTTCTTGAGCAATCGGCTCTTCTCTGTAAAAGCCCCTTTATTAATGAAGAAAATATTTCTAAGCCGATTTTGCCTTTCTATCAATTTTGCCGATTGTCAAAGCAAGTCAACGCACCAAGAGCCGATGGCAGCGCATCGGCCTTCGCCATAAAACGCGAGTAATGCCAACTCTGTTGCCTATTCAAACGGTAACCTGCAACTTATCCGAAAGAGCAACACTCAGATCCCCAAATCGCCGCTCTAACAGATCCAACTCACGACCACACGAACTTCAGATCTCAATCGCGCAGGCTCAACCCCGCAGCGAATCCAATGGCGGAATCATCCAACGCCAACGCTATGGTCTCCGGCCTTAAGGTAATCCTCAACCGCTCCTCGCTGTCTGAACATAGTGCTAGAATTAACAACAAACATCTGAATTAATGTCTCATCCCGTCATTAATTTCTAGGTATCAGACATTCTGCTGCCGCATCCTTCTCTTCCAAACTCTCTTTGTCTTGGTCCTCGTTCTACCGAGAGTCCTGCCCACTTAATTTCATGCGAGGCCAATAGAATCCCCTTCGTGAACCAGAACCTAGATCTAACTTCTTGGGCCGACTGCTTACGAGCCTGGCCTAATCCTCCTGAAGATTGGGTCTCCTGGTACAATAGAATATCAAAACGTCACCAAGCCACCTAGGAAACCGCAGGAATAGCCGATGCTTTAGCTTTATCACTGTCTCCCCTCGAGAAACATGAAAACCTTCTGAAAACCATCGGCTATTTCTGGTCTGATGCTTTGAATTGCTTCATGTTTGGTCATGGCCCCATGAAACCAACCTTACTAGATGTGGCGATGATCACTGGTTTAGACATTGCATCACCAAGCCCATCTGCCTTTAGGCTGCCAAAGGTCCCCTTCACGCTTTCTTCCAAAACAGAGTGCACAAACTGGGGTGCTTACCTTCAGCGCCACATGAAAGACAAAGGCCCTGTAACAGAGAAAGAACACACGGCCTTCCTGAATTTCTGGTTGGAACACTTCATATTCTGTGGTCCTTCACTTGCTCCAACCAAGAATTACCTTTCCTTGGCCTATGAACTCACCAGAGGTACTCAGCTTGGTATTGGCAAACTGTTTCTTGGAGAGGTCTATAGATATCTTCAGCTAATGTATGTTAAACTGTTCTCCCAAAAGACAGTCAAAACCGGAGGTCCCTGGTGGTTTATTCAGCTATGGGCTCAGCTGTACTTCCAAAACCAGATCCCAAACCTTCCACCCTTAGCTACTTGCACGTTCCCAGATACTAATGGGAGGCAAATCCGATGCACTAGCTATGGCCAAGCTCTATATAGCCTCCCAGGCAGCAAACTGACCTTTAAGGGAGCATCAGAGTGGTTCAGAACTTTCTACCAAGGCCTGGACAACCCTCTCTTCTTTCCTTATACGGAGTCTGAAAATTTTGAGAATCCAGTCTCCTTCAGGTTAGATAGCTTTGCCGATGACGCTGACACTCGGCAATTGTATTCCATCATGATCCGTCCCTGCTTCCTTTCAGTTGGCATGAGCACCTCAAACAGGATCATCAAACCTGGTTATGAGTCTTATCAGCCGGTCGTAGCAGCCCGGCAACATGGTCTTGGACAGGTATCTCCCCATTTCTTTCTGCACCACCTGACAGAGAGCAGAGCTGATCTACCTGATGTCCTCACCAGTCAGAGGTGTTATTCCTTCTTTGACGCTCTGGCCACCCCAATTCCTCACAACCTCTCTTTTACCTCGTCAACCGATGGTTTTGAGACTTGGTGGTCAATGTGGAAGACTCGTGCCTTCAGGAGAGCTCTGGGACCATTGAATGATTTCCTTTTTTATGACCTCGCTCTGTCTCCTTGCAGCAACAAGACGGTCCAGATCCTGTAGATGATGACGGCTCCCCTTTCAGATTCCTCCCACCGGCTCCGGTGGCCCTCTTCTGCAAAAAATCACCATCTTTGAAAAAGGTTGTGATGCAGAGCCAGCCGATGACACCAAAATCGGCTTCCACACGCAGAGTGTCTTCTAGGCCAGCTGCCCCCCCGAGCCCCAGTCAGGGCGAGAACAGCAGTGAGGAAGCTAGCTGCCAGGAAAACTTTGAAGCGTCAAAGCCCTACTCCAACTCAAGAAAGTCTGCACGTAAGTTGATCCATGCTTTGGCTGATTTCATTTATCCTTCTAGGTTTCTGCAGCATGCTTGTATTTCCTCTGCAGACCTCCACTGAAGAGAACTCCAGTGAGGACACACAAACCAGTCGCAGGGACTCGAGCTCGGGCAACTCTGGGAAAACCACCACGCAGAGCCAGCCAGACTTGCCACCGTCGGCTTCCAAGAAAAGGTCAGCCCCCGAAACTGCTGTCTCCCCAACTCCCATCAAAGCAGGGCAGGGCAGTCTACGCACAAAGAGCCGATGCATCAAGAGAGCTCGCAAGGAACCGCAAGCCTCTTCATCAAACCAGGAGATTTCGAAAGTAATCCCTCCATACTCTCCTTGGCTCGTATTTCATGCTAACCCATTGCTATTCTCATCGGCTAACTATTCCCTTTGCAGACTGATGATACCTCCAGTGGGAAAGTCGAGGAGGTACCGATGCCATCTGATACGTCCAAAACGTATCTACTTTCCCGAACACTTTTGCTATTGTTTTGCCTCTAATTTGTGTATTTTGGATGCAACTAACACGGACTAACGCTGTTTTCAGCAGAACTGTTCTGGTGTCTCGTTTTTGTGCAGAAATCCAACTTTCAGGAAAAACCTCGGGATTTTGACGAAAGGGCCTATTTTCCAGAATACTGACGGAGCCAGAAGGACAATTGAAGTGGAGGCCCGAGGGCCCCACACCATAAGGCGGCGCGGCCTAGGGGGGCCCGCGCGGCCCTATGGTGTGGCCCCCTCGGCTGGCCTCCGACGCCCTCCTTCGGACTATTTATCGGCCTCGACCTAAAAACGCACGGGGAGAAGTCGAAGTCGCCAGAAACCCTCCAGAACGCCGCCACATCGTGTCAACACCCGGATTTTTAAGTCCAGATGCCTATTATGTCATTCATCGCAATCCCAGGATAATGTTGTTGCGAGGCATAA